>NW_025049118.1:0-24550 GCF_019279795.1 Protopterus annectens | reverse complement strand
GCATGCTGCATTTAATAAATGTTTTTTTTTAATTATTCATTTAGTATTCAATAGAACAGGTACTGTCAGAAGTGAAAAATCTAACTTTCATTTTCAATTTATCAATAAAGAATTATGTTGCACTGCACCACAGATTTCTTTATTATTGATATTGATGAGGTCTGAATCTCCCTTTAATTGTGCAGTGATGAGGTATGTATGTACTTGACATGTGTACATTGACTCCTCCACAACACAGTTGCATTTAAATACAAATGTACAAGATTACAACTTCAGAACATGGTGAAGGTGAGAGCTGAATGAGTCTGATTAGGCATGGATACACTGATGATGTTTATAAACTCCACAGCACTCTGCAGTAATACCAAATTGTTCAGATACATGCTGCTTGGCAAAATCTAGCTAATATAGAGATATACTGTTAAAATCCAAAATAGGGTCATCTGAATGCTAGGTGGTTAATCCTGACCATCCAGGTCTGTCGTCACACTCTACCAAGAAATACATACATGTAAAAGTCCTAGAAATACTTCTATACATTAGTATTGACATTTCTTTTCTACTTCCTATTAATAAAATAAACAAAATTAATAAAAAAAAAAGATAAAAAAGTAATAGGTCCCTCTTTAATGCATGAAACACATTGCTGCTAAAGTCAGACATAAGAAAAATGTAAATGGTATGAAGAAATATTACTGATAACACCTAATTTATTTGGATAAATTTGGAAATAATCCATTAGTAATTGTATGGGCTGGTAGGTGCTTCCTTTTAAGAAAAAAACAGGGTGTGACAATACATATCCATAAACAGTATAGCTGAATATATATATATATATATATATATATATACACATATACACATTTACAGGCACACACACACACACACACACACACACACACACACACACACACACACACACACACACACACATATATACACACACACACACACATACACACACAAACACATTTTCACAGTTGCCATGTTTGTATTAGAACTCCTACCTAACTAGTTTTCTACCCTACAGTATTATACACGTATCGCAAGCTTCACATAGCTTAGAGGGCTAAGACTTGGCCAGAGGGTTATTTCTAGGTGATTGACATCAGCAGGAGTGCTAACATGGGCAATGGGAAATGCAGTGTGTGTGTGAATGGGCGATAAATCATTCCTCTGGAAACACACACACACACACACACACTCAGTCACACACAACTTTACATTTGACACGACTGGGTATACAAATGCTAGATGAATACTGATTTGTACTATCATGTTACACAGTTATCACAATGACCACAGACACTCTAGGGCTGAGGGCTACTTAACGGAATGTCTACCATGATTGACATCAGCACATCATGTGATATTGGCCAATTGGATGTGTGGTTGGTGGAACAGGCCTCATAATGGAATTCTCTCTGTCACTGTCTGTCTCTATCTTCCCATATCTGTGTGTGTACGTTTGATATATTATAGTATGTTGGCCTTGGTTATGTCTGAGTATTCCTATCCAAGGTGTGTGCAAAGTATGAATGGTGTACAGTTTGGTGTGTGTGCACAGACATCTGTGAATTGCAAATAAGGATAGCCCACTGTGTTGTCAGACATGGGCTTCATTTCTCTAAGTGTAGGAGCATGCCCAGTATGACCTTCTGTATTGAGCGTGTGAATCCATTCCAGGTAGTGCTTTACTCCAGTCCTGGGTTTGGTGTTCTACACCTACAGCTAGCAACCTGTTTCTGCAAGATATCTGTAGATAGGTTGACAATATGGAGTCACAATGGGTGACAATGGGATACTGTAACGATTACTGTCTGTGCTGCTTGTGTTACATGGTTGGTGTTAGCAGAGATATTTAGACATATGTACTGTTTTACATTGTGATGTATTATTTCATCAGCTAATGACAGATATAATTATTTGCTCACAGTTATTTACTGTGAAATACAAGATGAATTAAGCTGCGTCCAGCATTGTGGTCCGCAGCCTACAAAGTCTTGCATATGCAGGCCATTCTGGAGGGGTAGCTCCAAACATTTGCTGATGGCTCTGTGTAAATGGTCCAGCACCTTGTTATTATGGTGGGTGAAGATCCCCTTCTTGTACATATATCGACTTAACAGAATGGCCATATCCTGCTGTGGCCATACCTCTCAGCTGTACACATTCACCCAGGTTACCCAGAGGCAGGGCTCATATATCTGGTCAGTTCCGCTTCACATTGTGGTTTATGAGCAGGTTGGTAGCCACCCATTACTGGATTTGCATGCAGGGGTGGTATGGGCACACATCAGAGTTTCAGATTTCACACACTCCATGATGTCCATGCTTCTAAACCCCCCACTCTGTTATTCTATCCTCTTCCTAACATTATGCAAGCGATATCTGAGAAGTATCCCTACAGCTGGCACTTCATCCCAGCGGTATTTAGGGGTTGATCCACAGTTCATGCAGTAGGACATTGTTGACATGCTACTGGGATTTGTCAACATGGCCTTGCATTTGTGTTCTGTGGTCTGTGTTAGATTGTTAGTTGGGACCCCATGAGATACCATACTTTGGCACTATGGGTGAGGCACAGTCATTTGACAGAGGACTGTAGGCCATTTGGTAGTGATGCAAGCCATCTGTTGCAAGCCAGTGCATTCTGTTGCTCATACATTTCCAGGCTGTGAGCCAGTGGAGTTCCCTGGGGTGACAGGGTAAGTGTGCGAGGTGTTAATGACAATAGCTCCTGTTCATATTAATTCATTGTTCTGGATGCAGGCAGGGTGGTGCTTACAGCTAGGGACACACCTGCATGGGGCACATCTTCAGCATGCTGCATTCTGTGGGTATACCCATACAGAAGTGGGGTCATACTGTACTCATTCCCAATAGCAAGGATATGACCTGTGATACACCTGTGGCTGATGGTCGGGTTTGCTGAATGCATGTGCGATATGGAAGCTACTTGCAGATGACTCACAGATATACATGGGACATTCCCTTATGCTGCCTTGTGCATGGATATAGGCAGCCTCTCATTACTTCATAACTGTGCCTTTTGTGGTCTGCCAGTGATTGGCCAGACTACATCAGTATTCCATACTACATGGACAACTAATGTGCTGCTAACCTGTATGTACAATTCCAAAGGTGTGTGCAGTTGACAGTTACATTTTATGTACTCTGTCTAGGGTACTTCCACCTGTGTACTGTGTGTATGTATGGGCCCACATTCATGGCACGTCCAACTTTCAGATGGTAACAGATATTGACATCTGCACAGTGAGTATGGATGACTGCTAACATAGGTATCGCTGAGAAGCATTGCGGTTGGTACTGCAGTTGTTGGAACATGGCCCTGTCATCCACAGTACTGCCCATAGGCCACCAAGACACAACCCTCCATGACTACATGCTGACCACTTCCAGACAATTTTGAACACACAACAACCAAACACATGGACCCCTGCATATTGTACACATGCAACAATATATCCTGTAGATTGGGCCAGCTCAGGTAATCTGTGTTCCACTGTTATTACACCTCACACTTACATGTTACTCCATTTCTACATAGGATTGTGGGGCACACCTGATGACTTTAAACATTTGCTATGACTGTACTGGTTTTTCAGGTACTCTGTTGGCTTCCATTTCATTTTGTATTCTGACCAATCATGCAGACTGGAGGCATATCAGTAAAGTACAGATCTTAGGTTTTATTGACCTACATTTCAGTTTCAGACTTCTTACCCTTCAGAACTAACATACAACTGCCAGACCTGTTGTAGTCTGTCTGTGTAGGTCTGAAGCGGTGCTATTCACCATTGGCATCAATTGGATGCCTTAGCCCAGCCTTTCTTTATGGTCATCTACACCTGTCCTGCAGATGATGCTGGTGGTGGGTATGTGAGCCTCACTGACATGCATGTATGTGTCCTATGGACACACATTTGGGCCACCACATGTACTGCAGTGGGTTTGTCACCTTGTCTATTACTGCCTAGTATGCTGACACCAGTATTTGTTATGGATTTCATGCTGCCCATATAGGTGTCCACTATCTGCTGCCATCCCATTCAGCCACCCGATTCCCTTGCATGCTCACATCCATACCATAAATACAACTATCAGAACATACTACTTCATTCAGCAATTGATAGGAAGAGTGACTTACTTTGCGGCTGTGCCAGTATTGAGGATGGTGCTGGAGGACTAACTATGTCAGATACACATAATACACTCCCTATACATGGTAAAGCACAGGTAGTGTCATGTTTGGCATCCCTTTTACTGTATAGATAATAAGATGGTAATGAGAAGTAAATATTCTTATACTAATTAAGGTTATTTTACCCCAAATGCAATTCATATTCAGTTTTTCCTGTCCTGTATGTATCACATATGCTGTATAAAAAGGAAAGACTTGCCAAAAAGTAACAAAACTGAAGTAGGTGAAAATGATATCTCTTAAAACAAGCTTTGCTATTTCTAGGATAAAGTTGCATGTCTTGGCTGGGCCAAAATCGCTTGCACCCAGTTGTGCTCACCCACCCAGAAGGTGGAAGTATATGCAAATAATTAGTCATTATAATTTTGATAATCAGTAAATCCTTGCTAGGTTTAGAGTGGACAGAGACATTATAATGGTCTTAGTAAGCATGTTTGACCCCCATAGGTGCAGTAGAGGAATACGTGGAACTGCTATTCCTGTGGCCAGCAAAGTATCTGTAGCTCTCACTATACTTGTTACAGGGATCTTCCAGAGATGGTCTGGTCCACCTTAGGGATCTCAAGGGCTTCTGTTTTAAGAATACTGAAGGAGTTCCTGGATGTAGTCTTGGCACATGTGGAGCAGTGCCTCTATTTCCTGGTGTCATCTCAGGATGAAGCTTGGACTATGAGTACCTTTTATAAGATGGAACATTTCCCTGAGGTACTTGGTCAGGTAGATTGCATCCATGTTACAATTAGGGCCCCTCCTGATCCACAGTGAGAGTGCTACCACAATAGGAAGGGCTTCCATTCCATCAACTGCCAAGTTGTGTGTGATACATGAGGGTGCTTCACCAATATCTCTGCCCAGCATCCTGGTAGAGCACATGATGCTCACATCTGGCACACTACCTCACTTTACTACTTCTTCCTGTATGGCAGGATGCCCAATGGTCACTTTTTTGGTAAGTAGACATTTTTTTGTTAGGTATATAGTTATTAATGTTAAAGGTAACTGTATCTTAATATTTTCTTATTTTGTCTTGCCTCCCCTTTCTGTCAATTTTTTTTTTGTAAGGGTATGCTGGGTATTCACAGGAGCCATGGCTCATGACACCAGTGAGAAATCCATCTGGAAGTGCAGAGAAGAAATATAGCACATTCCTGTCCCAGACCCATATTGTCCTTGAGAGGGTGTTTAGCCACCTGAAGAGCCATTTTAGGAGCCTGGACAAGTCTGGTGGTGCCCTTCAGTATGACCCAGCTACTGTAAGTAGAATCTTCACTGCATCTTGCATTCTACATAATGTTATTATGCACGAGTCTGGTGCTGAAGCAACTCATGCTGCCACTGCAACTCCCAAGTTGTAGTCCTACTATGACTAATGATGACGAGTTGGCAGCAGTGAGGGACCCCATGCGGCAGGCTCATATACGGCATACAGGTGCACAGGTTAAGAAGTGGTGTCTGGTTCAGAACTATGGACCAGGACATTCAGATTAGTGTTTCTTTTTTTTAATAAAAACATGTATAGCATAAAATGATGGATGTAGTGGTACCTGAGGGCTATGCTGTATGGTGCATTGCCTACTGTTCATCTGACATTCTCTCTCATCTAAAAATATTTTTTATTAATAGCTGTTTCCCAAGTTCCCACTGATTCCTGTGCAATGATGCTGAAAGGCAGCAATCGATAAATAGGTTGTGCATGCTGCATTTAATAAATGTTTTTTTTTTTAATTATTCATTTAGTATTCAATAGAACAGGTACTGTCAGAAGTGAAAAATCTAACTTTCATTTTCAATTTATCAATAAAGAATTATGTTGCACTGCACCACAGATTTCTTTATTATTGATATTGATGAGGTCTGAATCTCCCTTTAATTGTGCAGTGATGAGGTATGTATGTACTTGACATGTGTACATTGACTCCCCTCCACAACACAGTTGCATTTAAATACAAATGTACAAGATTACAACTTCAGAACATGGTGAAGGTGAGAGCTGAATGAGTCTGATTAGGCATGGATACACTGATGATGTTTATAAACTCCACAGCACTCTGCAGTAATACCAAATTGTTCAGATACATGCTGCTTGGCAAAATCTAGCTAATATAGAGATATACTGTTAAAATCCAAAATAGGGTCATCTGAATGCTAGGTGGTTAATCCCTGATCATCCAGGTCTGTACGTCACACTCTACCAAGTAATACATACATGTAAAAGTCCTAGAAATACTTCTATACATTAGTATTGACATTTCTTTCTCTACTTCCTATTAATAAAATAAACAAAATTAATAAAAAAAAAGATAAAAAAGTAATAGGTCCCTCTTTAATGCATGAAACACATTGCTGCTAAAGTCAGACATAAGAAAAATGTAAATGGTATGAAGAAATATTACTGATAACACCTAATTTATTTAGATAAATTTGGAAATAATCCATTAGTAATTGTATGGGCTGGTAGGTGCTTCCTTTTAAGAAAAAAACAGGGTGTGACAATACATATCCATAAACAGTATAGCTGAATATATATATATATATATATATATATATATATATATATATATATATATATATATATATATATATATATATATATATATATATATATATATATATATATATATACACACACACACACACACACACACACACACACACACACACACACACACACACACACACACACACATATATATATATATATGTGTGTGTGTGTGTGTGTGTGTGTGTGTGTGTGTGTGTGTGTGTGTGTGAAAATAACACTGGGGTAGAAAAAAGTTGTACAAGTACATGTACTTCAGAAGTCTGGTATCTTAACCTGAAAATATGTACTTGAGGTGACTTACCAAAAATGCATTAAGAAAATAGTAAATAAACGCCAGTTCATGTAATCAGACATCCATCTTTTCATGGCCGAGAGAAATATTGTTATTACCTGTTAAGAAGTTATACTAATAAATAAAAATGCCAGTATAGAATATGAAAATGCTAATCTGTAGAGGTAACTCTGTAAATATACTAATAATACTGACTGCATATAATGCAGTTATAAAATAAAACTTGCAATTGTAGTTGTAAACGATTACATAGCATTGCTGTGAAAAAGCTGTAAGACCATTTCTAATTATTACAAGAACTCAGATTCTGTGAGAGCTAACTATTTTTTTTTTATAAGTATTTCTTGCTGTATGTACAACATAGCTGAAATGACACTCACCACACCCTAGTCAGACTGACTGTTGGGGGGAGAGAAGAGGAGGTTACTTTGCTGAAATATTTAATGGCACATAACCTTTTAGAGAACAAGCTGTTTTACATCAGTATTGTACATTATATTCTTCAGAAAAGGAAATTCAGTTTTCCTTAAATTGCTATATTTCAGCATTTGCCGTTCCGGTTTTCCACAGAGTGATACTTGCATTTTTTAAACAAAAGACAGACCCGCATTCATTCAGTACCATTCACAATGCAGTAGAATATTTCCCTTCTAAATGTTAGTAACACAAGCATATGCATTCAACAGTTACAATCTGACAAGATATGATAAAAAGAAAATGATTACAGGGAATATAAGATGCATTGATGTGGACTACAGTTAAATACAGACAGATTATCCTTCTCTGTTTTACTTGTAGCTGATGAAGAAATACAATACAGTTCTCAAAAGGAAAAGAGAAGAACAAAGAGTACATATCCCAGCGATTGGAGAGACAGGTATGTATCCCAGAGATTGGAGAGACAGGTATGTATCCCAGAGATTGGAGAGACAGGTACGTATCCCAGAGATTGGAGAGACAGGTATGTATCCCAGAGATTGGAGAGACAGGTATGTATCCCAGAGATTGGAGAGGCAGGTATGTATCCCAGAGATTGGAGAGACAGGTATGTATCCCAGAGATTGGAGAGACAGGTATGTATCCCAGAGATTGGAGAGACAGGTATGTATCCCAGAGATTGGAGAGACAGGTATGTATCCCAGAGACTATCCCTTCTCTGGAACAAGCTCCCCATCCATGTGAAGCAGACTTCCTCCTTAACCCAATTAATTTATAATTTTTGACATTTGGATGGGGAACAGGAAATTCATCCCTGGTTTGGCACCTTTATCTTTAATGGACACAGGCAACCAGTAAATGGTTAATTTCCCAGGCCCTCGCTTATAAATGTTTCATCTCCCAAGCCCCTGCTTACACTTATCAAGGGTACCAAAACTTGCCAAAGATTTGGGATGCATGACTAAGCTTAAAAAGGCCCTTGTGGTCATTTGCCTAATAAACACAAATGAACCTATAAACCTAAGAAACTGGTAGAATCTTCTGGTAAGAGTAACAGATGTACATAAAATATTTATTACTTAACTGACTATACTCGAGGTAGTATAAACAGTAGTACAGCAAAATGTTTTTAAAACTGATTTCAGTGGTAATCGTGCAAACAACTGTTTTTGCAGCTGAAAGAACTTCCAAGGAAACAGGAATAGATCAAGGAAAATGTGTTATACTGTCATTTATAAGCATGATTAACTGCAGTAGTGATTTCTTTCATATGCCATTGTTGATGACTGTGTACTGTAAAACATATTTGAAAAGTATGGCATTGAAGCACAAAACCATTTCAATTCATCACAAGTATGCATAAGCACTACACTTATTCATTTGCCTAAGTTGCATAAGCACTTCCCCAATCATTACTCCCAAGTGTACACATAAGCACTTCCCATTCACATCTGTAATTCAATAAAGACAATTTTCTTAGTGGTTTATTGACTTGATATTTTGCATTACAATAGTAATGTGTGAGTTTATTGTTTTTTTTTTCTTTTTTGGATTTCCCCAAACCTTTTTTCGTGTTGTATTTATTATTTTGCATATGTGTTTCTTTTTACTTCGCTGTTTTGCTTCTCTTCATACAGGTTTAAATACCTCAGGATCAGACCAGACACATACCTCCCAGACTAGGGAAGGATCACCCTCTGCCTGTCCAGTGCCATTGTCATAGGGTCAGGTAAAGGTTCCAGTCCTGCAGGTAATCTGGCACATGGTAGCCTGTCAAGCCTCACTGAATGGGGGATTTGAAGTTTGGTGAGGGCACACTGGAAGATGTAGAGGACAGAAGAATTATGCCAGTCAAAGCCTCTCTTCAGGTTGTAGAAGACATGCTCCACAGTTGGTGCTGAGCACAATGCCAACACAAGCCCTTCTCCTATCAACACGGGAACTCCACTGCAACACAAGCTGGTACTGGATGTGTGTGAGACTCGGGGGGCTGAGTGCACAGTTAGGACTTCCTCCGCCCTTCTTCCCTTACTGCTTCTCCTACAGTGTCTTCCCTTTTTCCCACCCACATTACCCTCTTACAAAAAAAAAAACTTTTGAAAAATAAGGGTGAACTATCCCCCAACCAAAACATAATGTCCATCCTCTCCCACCTCCTCCAGTATATCCCTCTTCATGCTTTCCATTTGTGTTCCCCTCTTTGTTTGTCTACCCTTTTTTAATCTTTCCTATCACCCACTTTCTATTCTTTAATGAAACCATCAGGGTATCTACAAAAGGATTTCCCTATATGAAACTATTCTAACCACTTTGACTTTTATATATATATAAAAAAAACGATTTAGCTGCTGAGCAGTCTGCAGCTTTGCTATAATTCTTTAAGAGTGACTGTTCACAGCCACGCTTGGCCATGATATGCCAAGGCAAATACAATTTACAATATTGCAAAATAGTTAGCACATATGAAAAGATGACCTATACACATTTAGAAAAAAGGGCATTATTATAAAAATTGCTTTGCGTTTCCTTGTTTAACTCAACTAATTTACACTGACTTGATTTGCATAACCGCATAGTACTGCTACACATTTGTGCAGCCCAGGACTATGAATACCACCCCAGGATAGTCTCAACCTGTGCTTACCTGTGCAGATGTTGCTATTTTGTTCTTTACAAAATCAGAAAATGACATTACAGTGTTGTGGAACATTTTGAAACAGTTTCAGATCTTTTTGGGATACAAAATTAATGAAGCTAAAACAAAGGCAATAGTGATAAATTATGTACCCACACATGAACTGGTTCAGAAGTACCCATATTTATGGGAACATGATAAAATGAAATATTTAGAAGTATGGATTAAAAATGATCCCAGTGTGGCATCTAAGGATATGTGAAAGAGACTAAACAAAAGATAAATACAAAAACTGACAAAATGGAAGCATTGTTATATGGATATGGATAGTAAGATACAAGCAGTTAAAATGTTTTCAGTTCCTTTAGTCTTGTACACAGGTCTAGCATATTTTTATCTACCATAGGAGAAGTTGTGGGTAGCAATTAATAAAGAGCTGAAGGACTTTGTCTGGGACGGGGAGACAGCAAGGGTCAAGTGTGATAAGCTGATTCTTACAGTAGAACAGCAAGGATTGGGATTATACACTTTGAAGGGGTATTTCAGAGCTACACAATTAAGACTCCTATACATAACACAAGCAGAAAACTATAATTCCAAGTGGAAAGCAATGATGATGAAACACAGGGGGAGCTCAAGAAACAAGGAAAGACTGGGATTTTGGATGCGGACCTTTAAGGAGAATAACAATAATCATGCAGACTATTATATTCATAATGTAGCAGAGTGTATTCTAAGAAGTAAACTAACCCAGGAATGGAGAAAGGAGATTCTTCTTATAGGGATAACTGAAATTAGTGATACAGACAATAGGCAAGAGGGGGCCGGAATTTATTGGAGAAAAATGGCAAAGGAACCAAGATATTGGAAACAAATAGCTAGAGAGGGAAAGATGGCAGAATTGGAAGATGCCAAGAATTTATTTGGACAGCAGGTTAGGGACTGTCTTCTGTATCAGGGATTGATATTAGAGTTTCGGCAAAGAGAAAGAAATAGGGGGGTTCCTAAATTTATAGACCAGCACTGGTAGAGTATTTAACAGAATCTAGAACAAAACTTGCCATTAAAAAGGAATAATTAGTAGATCATATAAAATATTGCATGATAACTATAAGAATAAATCAGGATGTTAGAAAGGATTGGGAAGAGACACTGGATAAGCAATTCACATGGAAGGATATATGCATGCCTCCCAAATATGCAACAAAATCTAGAAGATTTAGGATTTTTGCTTAGAAATGTTTACATAGATATTTTTATACTCCAAGTAGACTCCAGAGAATGTTTCCTCAGGCAAACAGTAAATGTTGAAGGTGTGATGGGGAAGAACGAGGTACTTGGGAACATATTTTCTGGGAGTAGGGTGGGTTGGCAGACTTTTAGGATTCCCTGTGGGATGCACTGTCAGAGATGCTAGGTGGACAGATCGGTCTGACAAGGGAGAAGATTTTTCTGAGCTATGATACAGAACCGGAATTGCCTAGACATGGTAAAGCCTTGCTGGGTCTAATAATGGTGGCTGCCAAAAAAAGCAATTACTAGAAAATGGAAATCAAACTGGAAGTAGTGAATATAGGAACAGATATAAAACAACTGGAATTAAGATCATTAAAAAGGGTAGGAGCAAACTACAAAAGAAAAAAAAATGGGAATTGTGGGAACAATACATAAAAGGGAGGAATGAGGTCTAAAAGGCAGCAGAACTTAAATATCTATGTAATGTTTGAGTAAGGAGGATTGGGTAGATTATTAGTGATGTAAAATGCTTGCAACTAGGATTGTGTTGGTGCGGTTTGTTTATTTATATACATGTATGATTGCCTATCTAGTAAGTGATGGTTTAATAAAGATGTTTCTTGTTTACAAAAAGGCAGGAATTTAATAATTTATGGAATACTGCTTAGGTTATATGATATATAGCAATATATGTGAAGTATAATTTTTGTCATGTTAATATAGTTTAATTACGTTTATATGTATGCAAATTGGCCTATGTCACAAGTTCAGTAAAGATGTTTGGAAAAAACAGCTGTGCTTACCTGTTTCCCAGCCTCTTCTATGCTTCTCCTATTTTCACTATCTACAGTTCAAAACCAAACTCGGGCCATGCCATAACAAGTTAAATTTGCTGCCAATCTTCCAAACTGCAAAGTCTTGAGGCATCTCATCTGGACAGAACTACCTAACTACCTTATCTACTTCCATTTAACAACAGCCGTCAATATCTTACATGAACAGAAAAATATCCATCCATAAGATTTCTGTTTCAGTGGTACTTTTCTAACAGGGATCTACGCTTATAGAAAAATATCTTGCCAACATTATGTCACAATCCAGTTGACTCACCTCTTTTTCTAACAACCTTTCCAAACTTTGGAATTATATAAATATTTTAAATTATTGGAAGATTTAAGTATCTTCAAATCACAACTGAAACTCTATCTGAAAAATGTGGCTAAATCTTTGCTCCCCCTCTCCTGGATAAACAACTAACCCATCCATCTTTTCTTGTCTCTCTTTCATACAAGCTCTGCATGCTAGTTCTTTACCTCCAGTACAGTTGACATATTAGACTCAAAAAATGGGGGTCTTGTACATGTAGTATTTTATGTGTCATGTCTAGGTCAGTGACTGGGCCTTTAAATGCTCTACTGTACATGTGTTATGTTAATTGTTTTTACCTGTGCTATGTTTTAAATTATATGTTACAATCGTATTTTGTATTTTCTGGAGCTTTTCTCATAGGGCCTCCACTGAAAAGGTATTGCTGTCTGCCCAGGTGGACTTTCCTGGTAAACAAATTAAAGTAAATAAATAAAATTACAGTTGCAGATGTATTAATATCACACATGCAACAGATGCAAATCTGGGAGCCACTTACAACAGAATTTTTTATTTGACACTTCTTTAATAAATTATTAGTGACTTTTTTTTATTCAAAACATGAATGTTTTATAGTAAACACAAGGTAATAAAGAACAGCAACGACAAGCATAACCAAAGTGCACAACCAGGTCAACAATAGTAACTGCAAAGAAAAAAACCCATTATAAAACAGATCAGATATCATGCCAAAGAAAGAATAGAAATAATTATAAGACTAAAGATAAACGCTCAAATTTTTTCCATAATTTGATTAGACTATTTAATCTAGTTAAGACTGTTGACTCTTTCATGATAAATTGGGAAGTGATTGAGGAATAATGAGAAGGATGTGGTACAGACAGTTGCATAGCATTGCAAATCAAAAACCTACTTCAACCCCCTATAGGACAGTAGTTATTTTTTTCTCTCTGTTGCATTATGCACTTGAAACCTCCTACATAACCCTCCATTTCATTAAACAAGTTATCTTTTTAAAAGTCTAATAGTGACACACCTTTATTGAAACTGTAACTACATCCCATGTCTACTGCACATCTCAGCAAATCAATCAATATAAGTTGTTCAAAGATTTATGCAACCAAGACTACTAAATATCATAAGTTGTTGTTAAGCCTTATACTGCTTTTAATGTGTTCTTAATTTGCAGTTAACAATCAATATGAATTCCTATATGTGCTTCTAAAGTCTTACATACACTCCTGCAAAGGAATACTTTGGTGGAGGATGGTCACTGTGCCTTCACTCAAAATGTTATCTGGCCAATCAAACATGTTTAATTAACATGTGAACATAAATAATATAAAATAAAATAAATCATAGTTTCCCACATATTGCCACAGAAGCAGCTTATGACTTGTTAATGAAGTCCTCTGTCTGACAGCATTGAACTGATTGTGATTCATTTCTACATCAGGCAGGACACACTGCATAATATATAATTGCAAGTGCCTTAGTGAACAATGGATAGGAAAGGTCATACCTAAAACCATCACCAAATAATAGAAGTAATATTATGAAAATCATGTTGCTTTGTTTTTTTCACTTGTGCTCAAGCACCTGTATATCTGTTGAAAACCAAGCTTACCATATTTATAAACACTGCAGTGCTCTGCTTAAAGCATCATGGCAGAAAACTTATTCAGAAATGTTCTGAGTTACTATAACATTGCCAGAGAATGTCACCAAGTATGTTTTATAACAGCAGCAGGTTTTTACTATGAGATGAGCAGAATGAAATGACAACAAAAGGAATAAAAATATTATTCATAAGTTTCATATGTTAATAAATTATGAAGCCCTGTGAGTGAGTGTGTGTGCATGTATACGTGTGTATATGTATGAGATGCCTCTAAACTTCTTTACTCGAAAATTCTGAACAAAGCCAAAAGTAATAGGGCAGTGATGGCGAACCTTTTGGGCTTTGTGTGTCAAAAATCCAGAAAATACCTATCTTGACTCTGTTGGCGTGCCACCCCCCCACCCCGAACAAAAGTGAAACAAAAATAAATACAGTTCCAGTGGTGAGCTGCTATATATTATAAAGTAAATGAAAAATCAGTGACTTACAACAGAACTGGAAGCAAAAGTTTCAGCATTCGAAAAGCAACAAACAGAACTGAATATTGTAAATGCTGATCCCCTGTGTCTTGACACGCCAATCACACTGAACGGTCACAACAAAAACGGAATGAGAACCAATAAATAAAATCGAAATTTATTATCCAGAAGTTAAGCGCTTTCACTCGCTATACTGCGAGCTACATCAAAACTCCATGCAAATGTAATAGACTCATTTAAATAACCTCTTTGGCACCAAATAAGCACAGCTTTAAAGCAACATACACAGTAAACCACAACAAACACACTTAATAATGTAAAATGTCATAAAACTTAAAT
Organism: Protopterus annectens; assembly: GCF_019279795.1. Classification (NCBI taxonomy): domain Eukaryota; kingdom Metazoa; phylum Chordata; order Ceratodontiformes; family Protopteridae; genus Protopterus; species Protopterus annectens. Next base: position 9,636 of record NW_025049118.1, on the reverse strand, counting down.
AAATGACTTGAAATAAGAATAAACACATTCTCCCTATCATAAAAATGATATATTAATATGCTAATATATTAACAATCGATCTAAAAAACTTATAACCCTGAAAATCCATAATTTACACAAATCATAAAGAATATTGAGAATAATTAATAATTATTAATTATGTAAATTGTAACATTGGCTTAATGGTAATATAGTCATTCAATCCTGGTTCATTGGAGGCATCAGTATATAATTGCCACCAGATTTCTTTGTAAGACAATAATCCTTTATAGTCTCCCCTTCTAGGGTCTATATGAACACTGTCAAGAATGGCAAATTTAAAATGATGTCTGTCTCCACATTTTTTAACATGCCTGTATAGGGCATTATTAACATCCTTAGTCTTTATACTATATAAATGTGCATAGATGCGTTTATTAAATCTTCTTTCTGTTTTTCCTATATAGAATCCAGAACAGGCTGTACATTTAGCTAAGTATATTACCCATCTTGTGTTGCAGTTGTCTTGTATAAATCTTAAATTTGGCTTGTTTACATTCTCTAAAATAATGCTTCCTTCCTCTAAAATAGCATAACATTCCTTGTGACTGCTGCACTTAGTAGTATTTCTTTGGGTCAAATTCTTAGTAATGCCACCTCTTTCTAAATAGCTCTTGATCTTACGCCCCATTTTATTAACAAATATTAGCTGAGTACCCAATATTTTAACTATATCCTGGTCCGCCTGTATAATGTTCCAACTACTAACCATAATTTTCTTAATTTTACTAAAATGTGGACCAAACTCCAAAACACAGGCTTTCCCAAAGTCAGTAGTCAATATTGTATTGTTAATAATCTGATTTACATTATTATTATCTCTGTTGTAAAAATTCTGACCTAATAATGGTGTATATTTTTTACCCCATTCCCTAATGGTAGTTTTACAAATGTGAGTCATCATATTTGTGTCATAGCCCCTGTCTCTAAAAAGAGAAGTATAAAGGATGCTTCTTCCAACATCTCTGAATATGTAGAGGTCATTCTGATAGCGCGTATAATTTAGCCTCTAAATATATTGGTAAATAATTTCCTAGGATGATTGCTTGAAAATTCTAAATAACTATTAGAAAAGGTATTTTTCCTATAAAGTCTAGATTTGAAGCAGCTATCACCTTTAGAAATATAAGTGTCTAAATATGGAAGACCTTCCTTGTTACATGAAAAAGTAAATTTCAAAAACTCACTACTCGAGTTTAAGAAATCTAGAAATTGATTTAATACATCTATGCCACCATCCCATAAGATATAAATGTCATCAATGTATCGAGAATAAAACTTGATATGTTCATTGCACTCGCTTGTAAATAATTTTAATTCCTCCCAATCCAGCATAACTAGATTGGCGTAAATGGGAGCACAAGCTGCTCCCATAGCATCGCCTTTTGTTTGTCTGAAATACACCCCCTCGTATTCAATATAATTATGTTCCAAGACCAAGGACATTAACTCTAAAATTAAACAAGCTTTATCCCATTCAATTCCACCATACTTGTGTATGCTGTTGGCAAAAGCCTCAAAACCTGCATCTATGGGAATGCAGGAAAAAAGGTCAATAACATCCACTGTAACAAACAGTAACTCTGCATTCCATAAATGTACTGGGTAATTTCTCAAAAATTCCCATGAATCTGTCACTAAATGGGGTATTTTATCATAAATATGTTTAAGAAATTTGTCAACTGCTGTCCCTAGTGGAAAAGTTTTTGATTTGCTACCTGATATAATGGGTCTGAATGGGGGATTGTTTATATGCTTGTGTACTTTGGGTATACCCACTATTGATGCCAAAACTGGAGATTCTATCTTTAGATAGTTGTAAGTGTCCATGGTAATTCTTTGGTCTATTAGGAATTCTTCTATGTGTAGGTCAATGTGTCTATATGCCATATTAATTTCATTTAACGATACTATCTCATAATTACCTGAAATGTATAATAGATCATGAATTATTGTAGCATATTCAGTACTGTCAAAAATGGCAATACCTCCCCCTTTATCAGGTTTCATTATTCTAATATTTTTATAATTTCTAAGTTCTTGTAGGATCTTATATTCATCTTCAGGTAAATTAAAATTCATTTTAATGCCGCTAAGATGGTTCTGTAGTTGGTATATTTGCCTAGACACTGATTTATCATACGCAGATACGATGGGGTGCATGGGGGGCATATATGTACATTTCTTTCTCAATATACCTTGTTCTCTCTTGTTTGATGGTTTTCCATCTATATTGTTGTTAAACATAAAGTCTAAATTTCGTAGTTGGTATAAATTTCATCCCTATAGAAAATAGCTTAAAACGGGAGGTATTTAATGGAAGGTCTGTGTAATCATATATTTTGAAATTTTGATAAGAATTTACAATACCTTCTCTAATAATATGTTCACTTTGTGAAATATAAGTAGAACCTGCTGCCTCTTCTCCGCTAGCAATATTACAATTGACTTGTTTCTCTTTTCCTATAGCTGTGCCCTTCTTTTCTATTGGTGTGTCAGATTCCCTACCTTGGGTCTTAGGTCCCTCTAATGGTGTCCTAAATGTCTCTAATAGTGTACCTGCTGTCGATTTCTTTGATACCCTTTGTGGTAATAATGGAATCTGTGAAGGGACTGTGCATGAGGTTCCTTGAAGTTCCCTTCCCATTTTCTGTCCCATTGTGGCCTCCTGTTGCCACCTTGGTATAAAAAATATGATGTCTCATTCTCCTCCAAATTATGTTCAAAATGCTCCTTATTGCACATATAATTAGATTTGTTCTTGCTATTATGATTTATACTGTTTTTTCTAATAGAATATTCATCTGTGTTTTTCCCCAAGTATAGGCCATCCCCGGGATTCATGAAGCTCGGCGCAAGGCCGGTGTAAGGCTTGTGCCGGCAGTGCAGTGAATAATTGGCGTAGCAGCACCATATGCATAGTAATGAGTGCGTGCCGCAACCACAAACACGTGCGGAGGACACGTGACCGAGCCCAAGTAGGATGCGGCAGTAGGCGTGGCCAAGCTGGCAGGTGAAGAGCAACCTAAAGTGCTGACTTCCACAGGCCGTCTGCAATAGTAACCGCACCAGCAAGGGTCCGTGGATAATGAAACGTACGCAGACTATGCAACATAGTACCCATTCACACAAAACGGAGAACCAAACAGTAACCCATGAAGTCCAAAGTGTACCCGTCCAAGGAACACAGGATACGCGTAATACCGTGTCCGTCACACAATGCACTGTCAGTGGGCATACCCAGTGAAGGTGTACCGCAGCATGTCAGCGCGCCGCACCTACATAAAAGTAGCCACATGGGCATGGTCACCAGCAGTAGGGAGAGTACACAGCCGGGTAGCCGTGTCGATATAACAACAAGAAGGAAACTAGATACCCTAAACACAGACAGACATGTGCATAGCAACATGTACTACACCCAGCAACGTGGCCGTCGCATACACAGAGGACGGCGTATGCCTAAGCGTAATATCCAGAAGCAGAACCCATGCATGCAAATGTAATATACAACAGCCCCGTCATAGCATGGAACCCGCACCCATGTATGACCGTGCACCAAACCCAGCTAGCAGCCTTGCGCAGCTACACACCTACACACAATGGGTATACCTGAAATGTAGTAAGAAGTATTGTCCTAGGCAGTGCCATGCAGGCAAATATGTACCCCACATGTTAACAACCCACCTCAGGTACAGATATCCAAATGGCCGCATGTGAATGTGTCGGCAGAATGTGTACATCCCGCATGTGGTATGGACCTGTCAAAACCCCATAGGCGTGCACACGCCACGGTGCCCATAACTGTGCACAGCTGGACAAGGCAGCATGTTCAGCCACCGTACTGATGATTAGCTATGCAAACATGTCAAACACAACACATATGGCGGAACATCTGCCCACCAAGCAGGACGTCCCAACAGGGTGCTACAGGCACAGAAGGTGAAGGTGGGACATCACACGTTGAGAATAGCGTTGCCGGACGGCCAAACACCCACGGCTAATGCAAAGGATGGAATAACATGTATATGCCTGGATGAATGGGTATGTCATAGCATGGGAATAGGCCAAGCTATCCACCATAATAGCCATGTGTACCAGATACAAACAGCCAGTAACATGCAGTAGTAATGCAGGAAGGCATACACGACTGTGGGAAAAGCACAGGACATATGGCACGTGCCAAGTGTCGATGCATGACACAAATGTCCAGGATGGGGCTCCCTGCAAAGAGGAACATGTGTCAACCCCACCCCCCACAGATGTACAGGCAGTGAAAACACATCCCAAACACACACCAACACCACCGTCCATCCCACGATAGCAATGAAGGCTGGTCAAAGACCACCATGATGCGTGCACAAACAGGGACACGTGTAACCATTGCCCTAACAACTCCCCCAGGCCAAATAATAATAGTATGGACATATGCATGTAACACTGTGAAGGATGTGTGGTAGTCCTCAGTATCACAGAGGTAGGTACACAGATACACTGTAATCAACCGTGACGTATGTGCACTGTAGACAACATACCTGCAGGTAATACATAGTTCAATCATGTGCCACAGAAATATACACATATGAATGAGGTTAGGGGATAAACAAGTGTGAATGGGACAAACTATGAACATAGGTTCATAGGTCCATAGGTACATAGTAGGCTATCTACCCAAGGGCAGCCATAACCTTAGGCCATAGTTATGTTTCCTTTGCCAACCCTCCAGTTTGGAGATAAAATGCCTATTATATTGCTGCACCTCTGTCAAGCAGTGACAATGATGTAATCCCTGGGGTATATCCGCAATCCCCCATCCATTGGACAAGATCCCCCTCGAACAAGGCCAGCAAGGTTCTCTGCCTCACATGTACTGGGATGTTGTTCCACAGCATAGTGAGTGTCTGGGTGATGTATTTGTCCCTCCAACACATTCTATCAATGACCGTGTCAAGGTTCACGTCACCTGCCCCTGTGGTTCTGAGGGATGTAGATCCATTAGGTGAAGCATAGTCATCAAATATGGGTCGCCATGGCCTCGTATGTCAGGCACAGGTCACCACTGAACAAGTGGTATGTGACTGAATGGAGCAGAAGACCTTACAGTCGGCCAGCATAACACAAATACCTGACACCCTGCATCCGTCTGACAATGAACCTATGGGGCCTTCCCAGCTGCTGCAGGTGTCGGGTCAGATACCGTCCGAACGGGGCAATGTACTCAATCATAGGTCTAATGAGTAATGAGTACAAGGAGACAATGACCTACCCTGATCTAGATGTGAATCCCTGCACGATCAGGTGGGCAATGTAGAAGTTCTACCGAACCACGTTAGCAACGTGTGTGTCGAACGAATGGTGACTGACAACGTGGGTCCCCAGATCCCTGGTAATTCCCTCTGTGCTCAGTGGACTGCCACCCATATGGCGGCTAGGGGTGTCCTTGTTCTTCCCGATGGGTATGACTATGCATTACCTGGCATTCAGCTGTAGGCCATGTCCCTGGCAGCAGATATCCATATCTGTGAGGCCCCTTTGAAGGATATCTGTGTCAGATGTCCATCCCACTATGGCACCCAGTTCGCAGTCATCTGCAAACAATGTCAGCCATAACCCCTGTGTTTGCTTGTACTTTGGAAATGTAGATGCAGAAAAGAGTGGACCCAGGACAGAGCCCGTGGGACACCGCCTGTGACTGGCAGTGAGTCTGACATGGTGCCAGCAACTATGACCGTGTGGGTTGTGTCACCCAGCCAGTTTGCAACCCATCCTGCGATGCGGGTCCACATCCAAGCCGATGGGTTTATCAATGATACCGAGGGGTATTGTGTTGAAGGCCTTTGCCAGGTCGAGGTAGGCTGTATGGACTGCCTGACCCTCATCAATGGCCTCGGCGACTGTTCCTAAAACGTCAACCAAGTTTTAAACGCATGATCTGCCCTTGACCAAGCCAAAGTGGGTTGGATGCAAAGTATGCAGGTCCCCTATGTCGTCATCTATGAGCTCCAGTATGATCCTTCCCCATGCCTTTGCAGATAAGGCTTCTCAAGCTAATGGGATGGTAATAACCAGGGTCAGTGGAGGCACTGCCCCTGTGAAGTGGGACTACAGTCGCCATGCGCCACAACTTGGGTACGTTACCCGAGGTGAGGCTAAGATTACACAGCTGTCCTAACTGTGGGTCTAATTCCTCAATGAGATCGCGGAGTACACAGCCGGGACACCATCCGGTCCCATGGATGCTGAGTTCACTACCTTGGAGAGAGCATGTCCCACCTGTGCGTTACAGAACATTCGTGGGCTACAATCTTATGGTACAGACATCTCTCCATGTGGGGGGGGGTGGAGATGTCTTCACCGAACCTGTCAACCAGTATGTTGGCAATGTGTGTATGTTCAGTAAACCTCACATCATTGTGAACCCAGTCAGAGCATATCTGGGAGTGTCCTCCCAGGTGTCCAACATAGCTAAAGAAGGCCGTATGATTGTCTGTCGAGTCCTTGGTGATATATCTGTGGGACCTGCCCCGGATGATGTCATGAGAGCTTGTAGTCCTTCACATATAATGAGCAAGGGTGTCATACCTCACAAGGAGTCTGCACTGTCTTGTAGTAGCTACCTCCTCTCGTTGTAGAGCTTGTGTATGGCTGGGGTACACCACACTGGATGCTTGGCATTGGTACAAAGACCCACAGTTGGATAAGGGATTGCCTGATCCATGCAGTCCTGTAGGTGCTGGTAGAAGGCATATGTAAGTGATGCAGTGGCTTGAGTAATGTTCACCACTGGCTCAGGGGCCTTAAAGGAGGCCACACTAGTGTTTAGAAATGTGAAGTCGGCTTATGAGAAAGCCATATGTATGGTAACCGGCACCACCCACAGCATTGTATGACAATAGCAGAAGCTATTGGCCAAATAACATAGTATTAACCTCATTATTAAAATATGTATTATTATGTATTTAGTTATATGTTACTGCTAATTACACTTGAAAATGCCCGGTAAGACCGGGCGAAAGTGCTCATGATCTACCTGTTATGGTGGTGTCATTCTGACAATAAAGTGGTGATACTTCCCTATTGGGACTTCTGGGGATTATTTAAAGCAGTTGTTAACCTGCATCTCTGGATGTACACCATTTGGTTTCATTTTTTAAAACCTGGTTTTCGTAGCACTACATAATATGGGTAGTCAAACAGACATTCGCGAATGGGGAACATACAGCAGCAGTCAAAACCACTGGCCACATGGACACAGTCCAACAAGTTCTACACTTCACATATGCACATCGGTGTCCATTGTAGGACCCAAAAATTGAACCGTACAGAATTCCATCCAGCCGTCACTGTTCCACCAGAAGACGCGACAGCCGTGAGTACGGCACAGCTAGACATATGCACCACCAGCGTGTTTAAGGTTGATGACAAGTGTCCATGAAATGCAGGACATATGAAAAGAAATCCCAAGATCGTCAAGTCCATAGAACTGCGTCCACATCCCGGTCCCGCACACATGAAGGATGTGTAATGGGTACCGTCGAGGGTCGCAGCCATGGGATCCTGGGTATGCAGAAATGGGGCTCGGTGTTGTTTGGCAGATAATCCGTCGTCCCGCCCCGTGGGAGGGATGTGGGTGTAGCACATGCCTTACTCCCCACTAATAATGCAAATCATCCACCGGATAATGCTAAATGCAGGTGTGAAATGTGTACAGCCCTATACCAGTGTCCAGTAGGCAAGTCCCATGGATGGACAAGTGTACGACCAAGATGGCACCCATAACTGCAAACCTGTTGGAATTACACAGCTGCAGTAAGGCATAACACAGGAAATACAGATAGGGACTACAGTAGACACTCCCCATACAAAGTCAGACCGCCGTGCGAATACCGGCGTACACAGCACTCAATCTGCCAGCACCAAAATGGGGATCACTCGCTTCCATACTGCGGAACAAATGGGCGACCTGTGGAACACGTATTAATGGCACACCAACAACGTCAACTAGGAAGGTCATAGGATGGTTAAACTATGGCGTTCCCACTTATAAAGAACATCTGTCAATGAATAAATAGGATCTATATTTTGGTGGTGTTATTTTGACAATATAGTGGCGGATATTTCCTATTGGGCCTTCTGAGGATTATTGAAAGCAGTCACTAACCTGCATCTTTGGATGTACACCATTTGTTTTCAGTTCTGAATAACCTGGTTTTCAGTATTACATAATATGGGTAGTCAAACAGACATCCGCGACTGGGGAACATACAGCAGCAGTCAAACCCACTGGCCAGATGGACACAGTCCAACAAGTTCTACACTTTACATATACACATTGGTGTCCATTGTAGGACCCCAAAAATTGATCCGTACGCTATATCATCCAGCTGCTGCCATTCCACCCAGAAGAAGCGACAGCCGTGACTATGGCACAGCTAGACATATGCACCACCAGCGTGTTTAAGGTTGATGACAAGTGTCCATGAAATGCAGGACATATGAACAGAAATCCCCAGATTGTCGAGTCCATAGAAATGCATCCACATCCCAGTCCCGCACACATGAAGGATGTGTAATGGGTACCGTCGAGGGTTGCAGCCATGGGATCCTGGGTATGCAGAAATGGGGCTTGGTGTTGTTTGGCAGAAAATCCATTGTCCCGCCCCGTGGGAGGGATGTGGGTATAGCACATGGCTCACTCCCCACTAATAATGCAAAGCATCAACCGGATAATGCTAAATGCAGGTGTGAAATGTGTACAGCCCTATACCAGTGTCCAGTAGGCAATTCATGGATGGACAAGCGTACGACCAAGATGGCACCCATAATTGCAGACCTGTGGAATTACACAGCTGCAGTCAGGCATAACACAGGAAATACAGATAGGGACTACAGTAGACACTCCCCATACAAGGTTGACCGCGCCGAATACCGCACAGCACTCAATCTGCCAGCACCAAAATGGGGATCACCGCGCTGCCATACTGGAACAAATGGGCGACCTGTGAACACATACTAATGGCACACCAACAACGCCAACTAGGAAGGTCAGTCAAACCACCGCCAGAAGGACACAGTTCAACCAGTTCTATATTTACATGCACATTGGTGTCCATTGTAGGACCCAAAAATTGATTACTCTGGAATATCATACAGCTGTTATCGCCATTCCAGAAGAAGCAACAGCCGTGACTACGGCACGGCTAGATATATGCAGCACCAGCGTGTTTAAGGTTGATGACATGTGTCCATGAAATGCAGGACATATGGACAGAAATCCCCAGAGTCCCGAGTCCATAGAAGTGCGCCCACATCCCAGTCCGCACACATGAAGGATGTGTAATGGGTACCGTCGAGGGTTGCAGCCATGGGATCGTGGGTATGCAGAAATGGGGCTCGGTGTTGTTTGGCAGATAATCCGTTGTCCCACCCCGTGGGAGGGATGTGGGTGCAGCACATGCCTTACTCACCACAAATAATGTAAAGCATCCACCGGATAATGCTAAATGCAGGTGTGGAATGTGTATACAGATAGGGACTACAGTAGACACACCACATACAAAGTCAGACCGCCGTGCAAATACCGGTGTACACAGCACCCAC
>NW_025049117.1:0-23787 GCF_019279795.1 Protopterus annectens | reverse complement strand
TGTTGTTTCTGCTGTAAAAAGCTTTCAGTTTTTTACTTTATTTTAGTATCTTATTTTTATTTTTATGTTTAGTATTTAAATTATTAATTTAATCCATCTTCCTTCTGTAAACTGTCATTCATATGGTACAAGCCTGAGTATCGACATTTTGTGCAGTGATACGCACTTTTTCCTCTGTGTTGATCTGTATGACAATAACATTTACTTTGAAGTTTCCTTTTTCTTCCACTGTTCTTCCTTTTTAACTCCTGCTCTTTAAAATCCTCAGACAATGCAATGTGTTTAAATCATATTCACCGTTTCTCATAAGAACATAGGTTACTAGATGTGCAGCCCAGGAGACCATTAAAGACCCTAACCCAAGTTCCCAATTACCCCAAAGAACTGTGTGGTTAAGTGACTTTCTCAAGGTCACACAGTAGGCAAATGAAGGCTGAAGGCACCAAACTCAGTACCATAGGTAGTCGCTTGATAACAGCTCATAGCCTTAATCCTCTGAATTGACTAACAGAATGGCTCTGCACCAACTATCAGACTTCCTCTGCCGTAACAACCAGACTCTTTTTCTTTTTTTCAACTGTAAACATGGAAAGATGTTTTAGTGTTTTTTGAAACCACCATTCTTCTATTTTAACCCCATTGGGCTGCCTTAATGCAAAAACCTGCAAACAAACATAAGGAGAACTGGCTCTGATTTCTGAGTACGTGGCTCTCCACTGAGACAAAATACCTGCTTATGTAAGAAATGTCAATAGTCCAAAATATTTTGGTAGAAAATTACTTGAAGAAATCTTAAGAACGGCATGGCTAAATTACAAAAAAGCATTTGACAACAGCCCACATTCATGGATAAAGGAGTGCTTACAGATGTACAAGGTACAGCCTACATAGATCAATTACATTACAGCAACCATGAAATAATGGCAAACCACTCTGTAGCTAAGCTGTGATAAAGGACAAATTATTATCCCAGGGATAAAAATTCAAAGCGGGATGTTCCAGGGTGATTTTTTTGTCACTGCTGCCCTTTTGTTCTGCCTTTAACCCATTAAGCTGCCTACTTAACAGATTAGGTCACAGTTACAATTTGGTCCCAGAAAACAACAAAGTGTAAAGACTTCTCATCTTCTTTTTGTGGATGATTTAAAACTGCTTAGCTCATCAGATGAAGAGCTGAAAGCACAACTGCAAGTCACCAGAACTTTCTCAGATGATATAAGAATGTCATCTGGTTTTGATAAATGTGCAAAAGTAACATTTAAAACAGGGAAACTGCAGCATCAAGAAAATGTCATTCTGGGACAGGAATGTGATATAAAGGAACTTGAACAGGAGGGAGTGTACAAATAATTGGGAATTGATGAAGGATCGACAATAAAACATGAACAAATGTGAACAAAATTCAGTAAAGAATATTTCAGAAGACTAAAATTAATACTGAAAACCACCCTGACATCTAGGAACAACGTCCAGTCTATAAACCAATTTGCTCTTCTTGTTCTAACTTACAGTTACGGACTGACCCCCAAAGATATTGGATCAGCTGGACAGGAAAACAAGGAAAATGCTTCACGCATATCAAATAATATATAAAAATTAGTGCATACCCAGGTTAAATAGTTCTCATTCTGAAGGAGGTGTGGGCCTCATTGAAACTGATTACATGTATAAATCTGCAATCATAGTACTGCATGCATAACTTCTGACCTCATCAGATCCAAACATAGTGAAAGTTTTAAAACACGAGGAGAACAAGTCTAAGGTGACTTCCCCGCTTAGTTTAGCAGAAACATTATCAGTGCCAAGTGGGAATGGAAATCAAACCACAAGAAGATAAAAACTCGGGTAGTAACCGAATGTGCCAAAAAACAAAAGGAATAAATATAGTTGCAAGTACAGAAAACTCATGGAACAACCTCATGTCAATCAGGATCTGACACTGGAATGGTTAATGAGAGGTGAATTTAAACCAAAAGGTGAAAGGTTAATATTGTCGGTCCAGGAACGTTGGCTATGTATGTTGCTTTAGAAAGTCCACTGAACATGTGGGAGAAATAAACATATGCAGGTTTTGTAAAACAGAACTGGAAGCAGTTGCATATCTTGTTGCTGGGTATGATACACTAATGACATAGGGCCTGTATATCATAAAGCTTAATAATGTGACAAGACTATTGCACTGGGGATTGTGCAAACATTGCAATATTGAAGTAGCTGAGTAGCATTGGAAACATGAACCACAAAGCATTATAGAGAATGATGAAGTTTATATCACACGGCAACACCCATCACCAACGGTTCAAAAAATAGATGCGAGAAAACCAGATATAGTAGTCCATGAAAAGAAGACAAAATTAGCAAATTGTTACACCCAGTTATTACAGTGTTTTACGAACAGAGGTTCTTCTCCCTTGAGCATTCTTCTGATGACTTTTATTTTAACATCCTCTTTAACTGTTGAAGTGAAGGGTGTACCTTTGTGCTCTTGTCTAACTTTTAACTCTTTCATTATACCCCACAGTTTGTATTAATGGTTTCTGGTTGAGATTTTAAGTTGTGTATTATGTTATTTGTTACTTTATACCTAACCTGTGCTTATTAGTTTGTATGCATTGCATATTTATTTTATTTATTTATTGACATTTGTTGACCGGGAAAGTCCGACTGGGACAGGAGCCCATTTTCAGCGGAGGCCCAGGGAGAAAAGCACCACAAACACATTATGATTACACAGTATTTTACAAGAATTTACAGAAATTATAGTACAATATAGTACAATATAAAAACATGAGAAATGGATTAATACAATTGTGGGAAGTTATAATATCAGAGAGAAAAACAGAGTAATTTACAAGATATATATGTATATATGTGTACTCTTTGTGTGTGTGTGTGTGTGTGTGTGTGTGTGTGTGTGTGTGTGTGTGTATGTGTATATACACACACACACACACACACACACACACTTGCGCACACTTGTTTTTATTTGTAAATATTGAAAAAGGTTGCAGGTTAAGAAAGGAAAAGATCATTAGATGGGTAGTGTTAGGTTGAAAGAATTAATAAAGAGAAAGAAAAGTCTCTAGTGGGGTAGTTTTAAAGGGGTGAGGGATTAGAGTGATAGTTAAGGTTAATGAGATTTATAGTAAGAACAGAGTTGGTTAAAGTAACATAGATAAAAAAGAGTTTCCTACTGGTTTGGTAGGTAAAGATTGAGGTAAGCTAGAGGAAGGCTCAAGGAGAGTAGGATGTTTATCTATTTGGATAGAGGCAGGGGCAGATTTTAATTTTAGTAAGTAGTTCTTTAGGGTGAGTTTCAATTTGTTGAAGCAGCTAATGGTGTTTATGCTGGTTGGAAGTGAGTTCCATAGTTTAGAGACAGTGTATGAGTAAAGGCAGTGTCTGTCTCTTTTGTTTGGTACATGAACAGTTATGAGTTGTTTATTTTCTGAGTGAAGAGTTCTGGTGGGGCTATAGGGTATTAAAATGTTCTTAAGGGCAGGGCAGTTGTTTGGATTGCAGACAATTTTGTGGGCTATGGACAGTTGAATGAGGTTAAGGTGATGTGAAAATTGCAGCCAGTTTAATTCTTTTAAGGCTTGGCAATGATATTATCGGTATGAGCTGCCTGTGGCAAATTTTGTGATTTTATGGTAGCAGGACTGGAGCATATTTTGTAGGGATGAGTGCAGGTTAGTAAAAATGGGGGGGCACTGTATAATAGTGAGGGGAGCAAGTAGGTGCTGGTGAGAGCTTTTTTGGTGGTGCTCTCCATGAAATGTTTATGTCGTATAGGGCTCCTAATTTGCAGTGTTTTTTTTAATGGCATTAATTACCAAAATGGTGGTCAAATGTAAGTTTATTGTCAATGGTAATACCCAATAGTTTAGCATGGGATACAATTTCAATTTCTGTGTTGCTTTGGGAGAAAATATGAAAGTGAGAGTCAGGTGAGGGGGTTTTGCTGCGAAGAGTAGAAGCATTGTTTTTTAACATTAAGGAGTAGTTGTGATTAGGTTAACCAGGCTTCGTTTGCAGTGAAGATATCTTGGGTTATTTGTTGGAGATTATTTGAGGTGGAGATGATGGTAGTATCATCTGCATATTGGATAATAGAGCTAAGAGGAGAAGCAGTGTGAAGGTTTTGGGTAAATATGTTAAAGAGTAAAGGCCCAAGTATGGATCCTTGTGGTACTCCAGTTTGGTTGGTTTGGTATTCTGATACAGTATTTTGCCATTTTATGCATTGTAAGTGAGGTAGCTTTTAAACCATTGGTGGGTGGGCAGGGTGCAGCTGATATTAGAAGGTGTTGTAGAAGTTTTTTGTGTGATACTGTATCGAAAGCCCTCGACAGGTCTAGCAGTATTACAGAAGTAATATTACCTGAGTTGATGGATCCCTGTTCAGTATCCATGAAGGATACAAGTGGTGCACTTGTGCTGTGTGAGGGGAGAAAACCATGTTGGATGGGGCTCAATAGGTTGCTGTGTGTGAGATGGTGAAGTAATTGTTTATGGATGCACTTTTCGAGGAGTTTGGACAGTGGGGAGATGATACAGGTTATACGATAGTTAGAGGGCTCATTGGAGTTACCTCCCTTGTAAATTGGGGTGATGATAGATTTTTCCAGAGGTTGGGGACATAGGATTCTGTAATTGAACAGTTGATCAGAATACTAATGGGGTATGCTATGGCCTCGGCAGTGAGTTTTAAGTCTTCTGGTGTGAGGTCATCAGAGGAGAAAGAGCACGGCTTTAATTTTCGGAGGAGTCTCTGAATTTCTGTGGTTGGTATTGGTTGTAGTGAGAAGAGGCTAAATGGTGTAATATTGCTTAGGTGAAGGGGAGAAGAATTGTCTATGAAGGTGGAGAGGATCGCTTTAAGTGAGGACTGCCTTGTGGGGTAGAGGAGGAGGGGGAAAGGAATTTGCTAAGGTGAGGGTACAGGAGAGGAGTCTGTTATTAATTTGTGTATGTTGTTTATAAAATGTGAGTTGAGCATAGTGGCTATCTGTGATGGTGTTTTTTTCTGGGCATGGTGATGGGTTTTGTTTGGTGCCAGGGGTAAGGAGATTAGTGATGCTTTTCCAGAATTGTTTTGGGTTGTTTCTTTGGTTACTCAGCTGGTTAGAGAAATAGTTTCTCTTGTCAGTACATACTAGCTTTATAGCTTTGTTTTGTAACTGTTTGTATATAAGTAGGTAACATTAATTTTCATTTTTATGCCATTCTTTCCAGGCCTTGTTCCTATTTTGTAGGAGTTGTTTAGTGGTTTTTGTTAGCCAGGGAGCATGGTCTGATTTTACTCTTTTAGTATGAGGAGGGCTAGGTTGTTGAATGTGTCTAGGAATATCTTATTAAAATAGTAAAAGGCATCATCGAATGGGAGAGTTTTAGTGGGTGCCAATCTGACAGTTTCAGAATGTTGATAAATTCTTGTTGATCAAAATATTTTAGGTTTCTGGTGGCTTTATAATTATGAGATTTGGATATATGTGAAGTGGATCTATAAGTAAAAACAGTTAAGTGGTCGCTGAGTATATTGGTACGGTCTTTGGATTTGAGTATTTAAGTGGATCTGAAACTAAACCCCAGTCAATGGTGGCTCCTTGCGTATTGGTGTTGAGCATTCTGGTAGGGTTGTGACAACCTGGGTGAACATGTAGAGGTTTATGTTGTTTGTTGGTGAGTTGGTTATTAAATCTTGCCAATTAATGTTTACATCTCCCATAATAATAGTTTTGTTGCAGATATTTTCTGACATCCGGGTGAGGATGTCCTCAAGGGTTTGGATAGTTTGTCCTGGTGGGATATACACACTAACTCTGCATAGCTGTTTAGATTTGTTAATTTGTAGGGTTCCTATTAGGATTTCAGCATTTGAAAATGATGGGAGTGTTTCCTGGAAGGGTAGCATTGTGAGACAGTCCGCAGAGATTAGGGATACCTGACCTCCTTTTTTGTTGTTTCTGTCTTTCCGTCGTATGTTATAACACTAGGGTGTTATTTCAGTATCTTGGATTTGGGGTTTTAGCCAGATTTCGATGACTGCTAGGATGTCAGGGTTGTTTTGTGTTAGCCAAGCATGGACGTCTGTAATTTTGTTACAGACACTACGAGTGTTTAAGGTTGCTAAGAGTAGATCTTTAGAAAATGGAGTTTGGTTGAGTGTGGTTATGCCTGAGGGTCCTTTGTTGGGGTGGATGTCACCACATAGGGATATTCTGTTTTGGTTGTTAAGTGAGTATTTTGGAAGAATGTGCTTTTTCTTACAGGTTGCTAAATAGTGGTAGGTGTTTTTATTTATGGTGGTATAAGGCAATATTTTTAGTTTTGTTAAATGAAAGAAATGGCATTCGAATAGGCTGGGTGATATACTATGGAAGCTAAACTTCTAAATCACCAAAAAAGAAGTACCACTGGATGTATAAAAAACACAGCTTTAATCACCACGGGTTAAGCGCTTTTGACCTTACTAGAAGGCTTTCCTTAGGACAAATAATCATATACAAAAAAAAAAAAAAAAAAAAAAAAAACACTTTTAAAGTACGACGCATTAGTTAGACATGGGGCCGGATTTACGAAGGCTTGCACGGAGTGTAAGAACAGTGTAAGACGGCAGACAGGCAATATGTCTGCCGAGCGATTCAGCAATAGCTGTCAGGGGCATGCATGAGAGCTTCTAAAGCTACTCTTGCACGGACAGTGTTATGGTATGCAAATTACTTCATTTGCTGCTGAAAGCTATGCAAATGAGGTAAATTTGCAATCCAGGACCACTAACCTGTCTGTGTAAGAGTAGTGTTATCTGCAGAAATGTACTTCATTGGTAACGGAGTACCGTTCTGCAAATAGCTAAATGGAGCTATGACAGCTCCAAATAAAGGATGCATCTAGTTGAGTAGGCATGCCAATGGCCAAATATAAGGCCATTGGCATTTGCAAATGTTGTAAATCTGTAAAATCCAATGTTATTTTTTTCCCCGATGTTTAAGCATAGCGCAGCATCACGCAAACATGCTGCGCTTTAAATAAAATTAAAAAAAGGGAAAAATAGACACTAATGTGCATTTACACTAAAAAGCTTGTTCTGCCATGCAGATGAATGGCAGGCTGCAAACAACATGGCCACTGTGTAGTGGTTGCTAAGGGGGGAAGCACAGTGAGAGATGTAACCAAGCATTAGTAGGCAATCATATGCAAATGAGGATAAGGATAGTCAATCCCAATTTTCCCTGGCATGTGAGCCATGTCCCTAGAGTGTACGTGTAGGAGTAGGGTAGTAGTCAAGTAGAAAATAGGTGACATCATGAGGGGGTATGTCTGAAAGACTGTAAGGTGATTGGAGCACAGTGGCTTGTGTTTTCTCTAAGTTGCTCAGGATTGCAAGAGGCATGTTCACAGTGGTACTAGCTGAAAACAAGAAACCAAAGGCTTACGCCGTGGATATATCTGAAATTTCTTGCAAACGTGCTTACACTGTGTTTACGTGTGTGTGCTCGTGTGCGCTTGTGTGCGTGTGCACTTGTTTGTGTGCCGCTGCCCCTTGTGGAAACAGAAAGGGAAAAAGGAAGGAAAAGAAGTAGTAGGAAGTTAACCAAGGAGAACTAGCAGAGCTGCCAGGTGAAATATATCACAATCAGCCAATTACACAGGCAGTCGACTAGCCCAGTCCAGCCCAGCAATTTAAACTCTGAAAACAGCAGTTTAACCTGTTTTTTCACAAGAACTCTGCAACACTGCAGTATAGAAAGAGTGAAAACTCAAAAAGCTTAAGGCTGACAAAATGTTAGGGGCTGCCATTGCTATTATAAACCAACATGTGCAAGGTGCTGAGGGTGGTGATGTTGTGAATGCTGCTGAGCAACCCACAGTGAGGAGACGGAGAAGAGTGTACAGACCCAGGGTAACCTACCAGGGGCTACATGAGCTGGAAACAGTGGAGTGCTATAGAATGGACAGAGACCTCCTGCAGCAAATTGTTGAGCTGTGCCGGCCACGCCTCACACACAGAACCAACAGAGGGGAACCCATCCCATTGGATACCAAGGTATGTGTTGGCCTACGAATACTAGCTACAGGTACCTTCCAGAGATCAACTGGTGATATGATGGGGGTTTCACAGGCATCAGCATCCAGGGTACTGCACCAGTTCCTGGATGCCATGTCAGCACATGTCGGTGAGCATGTATATTTCCCCAATTCCAGTGAGGCACTGGCCAGCAATATGCATCTTTTCCACCAAATAGCGGAATACCCTGAGGTGGTGGGTGCAATAGACTGCACGCACATGCACATCAAAGCACCACCCTGTGAGCGGGATAGTGTCTACATCAACCGCAAGGGCTTCCCCTCCATCAAATGCCAGGTCGTGTGTGATGCCCAGGGCATAATAATGAATGTGTTTGCTGGCTGCCCTGGAAGCTATCACGATTCCCATATCTGGCATCTGACACAGCTGTACCAGAGATTTGCCAATGGGGACATCCCTGACGGTCACCTAGTGGGGGATGCTGGATACGCACTGGAGCCGTGGCTGATGACACCCATCAGAAATGCACACACACCCAAACAAGAACTCCATAATGAGGCACACGCACAAACAAGAAACATTATTGAGCATGTGTTTGGGATGCTCAAGTGATGGTTCCGGTGCCTGGACACATCTGGTGGAGCCTTGCAGTACTCACCAACTACATGTACCCAAATTGTCATGGTATGTGCCATGCTACACAATATGATCCTGTGAATACAGCTGCAGCAGGAACAGCATGGGGAAGGGCCAAACAGCCCCCCACCATTGCCAAGGCCTGCACAGGTACAGCGTGACTCAGAGGAGGAACAACCTGAGCCTGCCCCAGTAGGCAGAAGGAGGCATGCCTAGTATGCCCTGGTCTTGGCAAATAGGCAATGCATAGCACATACACTGACTCAGTAGGAACCCTGGAAATGACACCTCTCTCTGACTCGCACATACAATAAAAGGGATGCCTAACTTGACACTACCTGTTTTCAAACATGTATAGGGAGTGTACTATGTGCATCTGACATAGGTAGCCCTGCAGCACCACCTAAGGCATCATTGCCCTATATTAAGCAATATAAAGCAGTGTTAAGCACATTTTACCACTATTAAGCATATTTAAGCACAATTGCGTGGAGCTGCACGCTGCGCAAACTAGCGCAACGCCAGGCAACGTTGGGCAAAGTCTGGCAAAGTCGGCTAAACATGCTCACACTTGTTTTACTGTTCCTTAACCAGTCAGGTCTGCCCAGCAGGAAAATACAAAGCAGTGACAGGGCTCAAACACAGGATACAGTGCACTATAGTCACAGTACTGAACCACTAAGCCATGACAGCATTTCACTGGCACAGACACAGCAGAGCAATTGTAGACTAACACAAATACAAACAAATGCTGTATCATACCCTCTGAACTTCCCCCCAGGTCTATGCAGACAGGTAACAGCAGGTCAGGCAGTGTGATGTGGGTTGGGTAGGCTATGAAGTCACAAACTAATATACGTGAAATTGGAAGCTAAGTTCTGTAGAACAGCAGTATGCCTCAAGCCAGTACGATAGGCAACAGTACAGACTGAAATGGAGTACCTGACATAGCAGTTCAGGCCTAGCAAATGTGTATAAGTGTCAGGTGAACCCCTCATCCAATGTACACCCACAGTAACAATCAGGTGTGCCCCCTGGGTAGAAATGTACAAATAATAGCTGTCCCCCCCTGTATGTATAAATGTTGATAAGTCTATGCAAAGCGACTCCTGGAAGCCCTGCAGGCACAGCGTGCTTCCTGTGGATGTACAACACAAAGGTGAGCCCTGAAGTAAACAACAACTTGATTTTTCACACACATATAGTATATATGTCCATACTGGGCATGCTCACACACTTTAACAAATTTAGCAAATCTCAGTCAGCAACATACTGAAAGGTCATTCTGGGCATGCTCACACACTTAAATAAATGAAGCAAATGTCAGTCAACAACATACTGAAAGGTCATACTCGGCATGCTCACACACTTAGGCCATGTCTGAGTACAGCAGTGGCCCACACATATCTGGCAGTTGCAGTTCTTACCCCAGAAACTTGTCACAATTCACCAATCCTGCCTTGCGCACACAGTTATATGAAAACAGACCCATATAATATATTGGACTCCTGTTATAATCAAACTATGTACTACAAGTACTGAACTTGTTTAGAGAAAGTGAAAATTCAAAGAAGACCAATAAATCTCTGATCAGTATCATCAATAAACAATGAGCACTCCTAACATCATCCAATCCATGTTCTGGCAAAAATATTGTCAAAGAGTCCATAGGGAACCATGAAGCTTTCTTCGCAATGTCATATATATCAATGTAAACACATATATGTTCTGAGTCAGTGCAAACTGTAAATGAAAACATGTACATGACTGACACTGCCAACATCCTGTCAGACAGGTTCATACATATTTACCCCCTTCTCACTGACAAAAGGGTCCATTATCATGCCTGGAGACTGTGAAAACCCAGAAATCACATATACAATGGTTAAACAGCTCTTTCCAAACCTAAAAACATGGTGTCTATGGGATGACATGGCTTCCCTAGGTGTGTCATATGTGACCTCCAAAACAAACAGACCCTGCACCTGAACAGTCTGTTGAGACTCACCCTCTGTACAGGATATGAAGCTGTTGAATGCATTACAGCAACATTTGGCACACTTCACAAGTGTTGGTGCACAACAGACCATAGGAACTATTGTCTTATAAGCCTATTAAGCCTGATCTGCAAGGCCATGGAGTCCATCATGATAGAACTCATAAACAGAGCTATTGTGAGCCTACAAACACCCAACCCTATCAATTTCAGTTTGGTCAGGGCAGATCATGGTTCCCAAACCTGCTAGACTGTTTTCAAGGCAGTCACCCAGGATATACATCAATGAAATGAGCTACACACGTCCCACATAGACCTTGGAAAGGCGTCTTCCAACATCCCAGACGTGTCGTATCCACAAAATCAACAACCAGTGCATAAATATGTATGTCATCTGATGGATTGCCAACTGGGGCACAGATAGATCCCACGAGGTAAGAATTGTGGTCTCCTGTTCAAGCTGGTAACAACCGCTGTCCCCCATGGCTCAGTCCTGGGACCCCTCCTGTCTGGTGTATACTTTTCAGAAATACAGTCCAACACACGAGGGCTATGTTTAGCAAAGTTTGTGGATGACTGCAAAAAAGTTGTCATAATTGATGTGTGGGACAACAGAGACATCCTTAAAAAGGGTCTCAGTCAGACATGTGGTGTAAAAATTATGCCCTCGAGCTACAGTCATACAAATACCACATAGGTGCCAAGACCCTAAATATGGAGGTGATAATAAGGGATCTATGGACACATGTGGATAGTCATCTCTACTTCCAGAAGCATATTCACAAAGTGGTTAGAAAATCATGCTATGTGTTCCCACAAACTTCCAAGCACTTTGCATGTAGGTCAAAGGAGGTTCCCTCTACTCATCAGTCATCAGACCCATCAGAGAGTACCACAACACACTTGCGATGAATCTGACTAGGCACCTTCAGCAGCTGGAAAGACCACTGAAGTACCTCAACAAGAGGATTACTGGCATCAAACAGTTGCCCCATGCAACCAGACTGAATTTAACTCAATCTGTACTCTGTTGAATACTGTCTACTCAGGAGATCTCTGCCCAACAGACAGGTCCATGTCCAATGCAGAACTGATGTACATGCTCTATCTGAAGTAAACACAAGTTCTAATAGTTAGTACCTTAAGCCCCTTTCTAGTGGGGCTGCTGATGTGATGCCTGGCATGAACTGTCTGTTTCCCATCCACTCATCAAGGTTCCAATTGAAGAGTGTCAGCGAGGGGTTCTATCTGATGTACATTGGGACTCTGTTCCACAGTAAGGCAAGTGTCTGGGATGGTACTCTATCCCACCAGCATGTTGTATTCATCGTTCCGATGAGGTTCATATCCCTGGAATGTGTAGGGTGACTCAGTGTTGTTATGTGTAGATGGAGCATGTTCAACAGTTATGTGTTGGACATGGCTCTGTATGTTAGGCAGAGTGTGCCTCTGAGTAGGTGGTACGCAACGAAGAACAGATTTCGTTTTACCAGTTGTGTTGCATAACATAACTGTTTGAAGCCAGTAATCCTCTTGGTGAGGTACCTATGTGGTCTTTACAGCTGCTGGATATGCTAAGTCGAGTACATCCAAAATGGTGCATTGTACTCAATGATGGGTCTGATGATGTAAGAATAGAGTGCCAACACTACCTCTTTGGATCCTGATGCAAACCCTTTGTTGATTAGGTGGGCCACATAGGATCTCCCAATCACTTTGGCAACATGGTTGTCAAAGGAAAGATGACTATCTACTTGTGTCCCCAGATCCCTTATCACCTTGACATTTTTAAGGGGGTAACACCCATGTGGTAGTTTCTGGGTATTTTGTTTTCAACAAAGAGGATCACTATGCATTCCTCCACAGTGAGCTTTAGGCCATGATTCTGACACCACACATCTGTCTCATAGTGTCCCTTCTGGAGAATATGTCTGTCTTCCGGGGAATCTGTTATGGCAAACACTTTACAGTTCCCAGGAAACTTAGTCAATCACAACTCTCCTGTGTTGGCATGTACATTTGAGAAGTCTATACTAAACAGGAGGGACCCCAGGACTGAACCCTGGGGGACACCTGCCATTACCGGTGAGAGTCTGACATGTAGCCAGCAACTCATAATGTGTGGGATCTATCTGTGAGCCAGTTTGCAATCCATGTTGTGATGTATGGATTCATGGCCAGGTTGGTGAGTTCATCTATGATACCTGACTGGGGAATGGTGTCAAAGGCCTTAGCGAGGTATAGGTAGGCTGTGTGGAGCTCATTTCAAGCATCCGTAGCCTGGGTAACTGTCAAAGAAATCCTCCCAGTTCAGGAGGCGTGGTCTGCCTTTGACGAAGCCAAACTGTGTGTGCTCAACTGTGTGAAGATTCCCAGTCTCTGTATTGTTGACTTCCATTATGATTGGCTCCATTGCCTTGCAGAACACACTCGTCAGGCTCATAGAGCATGAATGCCAAGGGGTTTTCGTGGCCCCACCCCTGTGGAGTGTGAAGAACATTGCTCTGCAACATTCTATGGGTACATATCCTGTAGAGAGCATGTAGAGAGAGGTGTAGGTATCCTTGATGAATATGGATACATCCTCACCCTATGTGCTATGATTCAGGTTCTGATGCTGGAAGGTATGGAATGAGTAGTATCCTGGTAGTGCTGGTGTGCTGTCTGGAGCCTTGAACTAGGTTACCGATATTGCACAGATATCAATATTCTCCATAATGAGAAGTGCCTCGAGTGTGTGCACCTGGAGGCTGAGACTTCTGGCAATGAGTAGCATTTAGCTCACTTAGTGGTTATTTGTGTTGGTTACGGGGTTTGGTTTGTCTTGCGTGACCGGTGTTCCACACCTGACGTCAGCACCTCATTGGTCCCATCTGACCATAAGCTAATTACCCTACATATCCACATTCTGGACCCACACCCCCATTAAGGAAACCATGTTAAAAAATGTCTCCAAAGCCAACTTCATGCTTCTTAAGACAGAAGTGCTGAACTGCAGGACACCCATGCAGATGGACAATACATTTACGACTCCTGAATCCTTCACAATTGCACTTCATAAGCACTTACATGACTGCATGCATTGTGCTATCTCAAACAGAACCAAGACACTAACCTCCAAGAAAAGGAAGCCAATCTGGTGTTCCCCTGCCATAAACAAATTGCACAACAGAAGGAAAATACTGTTGCAAAACAGGGTAAAATCCCATGAGGGGAGGAGCTCCATGGTCCACATCAGTAAGAAGCTGTGATCCATGATAAAATCCTCCAAAGCTAGTTATGAAAACAAAATCGACACTGATTCTAAAGACAACCACAAAGCATTCTATAGCTATGTCAAGAATCTCAATGGCAACACTCAGATCTGCTCTGAGTTACAGCACAATGGCACTAAATTTACAGACCCAACTGATATTGCCAACATCCTGGCAGATAGGATCAGTGCTAACTTTATCCCCCTCTCACCCATGAAAGAGCACATCTCTATAACGGAAGACTGCACAGTTGCTGTCATCATGGCTGCACAGGTAAAAAACACTCTCCAAAGCCAGGAACACAGCATCCATGGGACCAGATAACATCCCAGGCTGTGTTCTACACAAACTACCGAACGAACAGGCAACACACCTACGTACCATGTTCAGTCATAGCCTCACCTCAGGCTTTGTGCCTGCTGAATGGTGCACAGTGACAGTTATCCCACTGCACAAGGGGGGAGCCACCATGGACCCCAGGAACTAGCGGCCCATCAGCCTGATGAGCCTGCTCTGCAAGGCCATGGAATGTATCATCATATAACTTATAAAAAAAGACATTGGTAATCTCCAAACTCTGGACCACAACCATGTTGGGTTTGTAAAAGGCAGATCATGTCTCCTAAACCTGATAGACATCATTGAAGCAGTCACCAGAACCGTAGACAAGGGTAAGGTGGTTCACACAGCCTATGTAGATCTTGCCACGGCTTTCAACACCATCCCCCACTCTGGAATTATAGATAAACCCACTAAACTAGGTATAAATCGCTATGTCACAAGATGGGATGCCAACTGGCTAACTGACAGAACACACACTGTGAAAGTAGCAGACTCCAAGTACAACATTAGACCAGAGACAAGTGCAGTACCACAGGGTTCAGTCCTGGGTCCTGTCCTGTCTGGTATCTACTTCTCTGAAGTAAACTTTAACATGGAAGGTTTGTGGCTAATGAAGTTTCCAGATGACTGCAAACTAGGAGCCGTAATCGAAACTACTGAAGATGTGGACATCGTACAAAATGGCCTCTCTGAGACAGATGCCTGGTGTCAAAGCCATGGCCTCATGCTCAATGCCAAAAAGTGCATTGTCATCCCCTTTGGTAAAAACTCTGTAGCCATGAACTACAACATAGGCGGTAGTATACTTAACACTGAAAGTGTAATAAGAGACCTTGGGTCACAGGTGGACAGTGGACACACCTGTGATAATCATATCCCTGCAGTAGTCCATAAATCCTTCTACTTGGCACACCTCATCACAAAATGTGTCTCATGCAGAATAGAAGAGGACATTGTTCCCCTCTACTCATCACTCACTAGATCCATAATAGAGTACAATGCCCCTTTTGCTATGTACCTCACAAGACATCTACAACAACTGGAAAGCCTGCAGAAATACCTCACAAATAGCATTAGCAGCTTGAAATACATGCCATACACAGACCGTCTCAAAATGCTACAGCTGTACTCTCTCGCATATCGCCTACTCAGAGGTGATCTCTGCCTAACATACAAAGCTATGTCAAACACAGAGCTGTTGGACATGCTCCACGTAAAACACTCACAATCCCTCTGATCTTCGGCCCCAAAACCCAGAGTGAAATACAAAAGCAATTGGTGTATCCATTTACCTTATGGATACCCACACCTTCAGGTTACTGGCACAGCATGAGGCCTTGGAGACCATGCAAGTGCAACTAACATTGGGCAAAGCTGCTTATCAGATTGTAGCCTGCTACAGATCACCTACCTTGTCTCAGGAACCTCACTCAATATTCCTGAGAACAGTGGGAAATATAAAGGTCCTACCAAACTCCATTATGTGAGGAGATTACAACTACCAAAACACTAACTGTGAGAATTACTCATGTACAATGTCCTTTGCCCAATGCTTCCCAGAGTTTAAAAACTCAAACGCTCTGGAACAGCTGGTTACCACACCCACTAGAGGTGACAACATACTGGACCTGATCATCACCAACATGGGGTACCAGTGTTCCACAACAGAGATAAACCCCTCGCTGGTAATATCAGATCATAAAGTAATCACTCTGGACATCTACATCACACCCCCCATAGTCAAGGAAACCACTGTGGAGAAAGTTTCTAAAGCAAACAGCACACTTCTCAAGACCAAAGTGGAAAGTTCAAAAGCACCCTTGCTATAGGATAATGCTATACAATCTGCAGAATCATTTACAAGTGCATTCTATGAGCATCTACAGGGATGCATGGATCGAGACATGCCAAATAAAACCATGATGCACTCCTCTAAAAATTGGAAACCAATCTGGTGGTCATCGCACATAAATAAGCTATACAACAGAAGGAGGGAACAAACACATGATAGAGCAAACTTCACATAAGGAAAGGCATCACTGATCATTATTAGGAAGAAACAATGATCGCTCATAAAATAATCCAAGGCCAGTTTCTAAAGACATATTGCCAAGGAATGTAAGAATAACAGCCACAAAGCCTTCGTGAGCTATACCAAACATTTAGGTGGCAACTCTCAAAAATGCTGTCAGCTACTGCAAAATGGTAAAAAGATACACTGAACCAACTTACATTGTCCACATCCTGGGGGACAAGTTCAGTGCAAACTCCCTCCCCACATCACCCCCAAAAGGGCATGTGTCCATCCCAGAAGAATGCAGAGCACCAGACTTCATGGACATGCAGGTAGAAACAGCCCTCTCTAAACCTAAGAACACAGCATCAATGCGACTGGATGGTGTCCCAGGCTGCGACTTACACCAGCCCCTAAAGGAACTACACCCTCACCTACATTCACTGTCCAGACTCAACCTTAACACAGGCTATGCACCCAAGGAATGGCATACAGCAACAGTCATCCAGCTCCACAAAGGGGATGCCACAACAGAACCAGGAAACCATTGCCCTATAGGCCTACTCAGCCTGGTCTGCAAAGCTATGGAGCAAATTATCATGGAACCCATAAACAGAGATAATGGGGACCTCCAGACACTGGACTCTACCCAACTTGGCTTTGTTAAAGGTAGATCCTGTCTCCTAAACCTAGTTGACTCATTTGAAACAGTTACCAAGGACATAGATGGAGGTGAAAGTAGTTCACACAGCCCACCTGGACCTCAATAAGGCCTTTCAACACCATTCCCCACTCTGGCATCATGGACAAGCTTACCAGCTTGAACGTTAACAGCTATGTCACAGGATGGGTGGCCAACTGGTTCACAGATCAAACACAAATGTTCAGAGTTGCGTGTGCCATGTCCGACTCTAAACCAGTCACAAATGGCAACCCACAGGTATTGGTCCTGGGACCCCACCTGTTCAGTAGATACTGCTCAGAGGTACAGGCAAGCATGGGAGGAGTATGGCTGAACAGGTTTGCAGATGATTGATAATTGTGGCCCATAATCAACTCCATGGCTGACACAGACATCCTACAGAAGGGTTTTACAGAAACAGATACCTGGTGTCAAAACAATGCCCTCAGGCAGAATGCCAAAGAATGCATAGTCATCCACTTCGGATAAAACAAGGTGCACACAAATTACCACATAGGTGGCAATCCAGTATGTACAGAGAATGTAATTATGGCCCTGGGGACCCAGGTAGATAGTAAACTCTCCTTTGATGATCACATTGCCAAAGTGTCTACAAATAGCTTCTATGTAGCCCACCTAATGTCATCTAATGTAACCCACTTTGTCTAGTCTGATGATGTCACCATCCTACAACTATACCTGTGGAAAGGAGAACTCCCAGTAATTTGTACAGTGTGTCGTGTAAATGCGTACTGCTCTAGTATCATTAAGTAGTTAGGTAGAAGTTTGAATTCTGTACTTGACAACTGTATGTGTGTGTGTGTGTGTGTGTGTGTGTGTATAGTATCATGAGGTAGTTAAGTAGGGGTTTGAATTCTGCACTTGATAACTGTATGACTGTGTGTGTGTATCACCTTGTAGAGGAGCAGCCTTTTTGAAGACAACTACAACACCTTAAAAGTGGTATACTTATCTTTGTCAAGTCTGATGATGTCACCATCCTACAAATATACCTGTGGAAAGGAGAACTCCCAATAATGTGAATAGCACGTTGTGTAAATCATACTGCTCTGGTCTCATAAGGTAGTTAGATAGGGGTTCGAATCCTGCACTTGACTGTTTGTGTGTATCTCCTTGTAGAGAAGCGACCCTTTTGGAGACAACTACCACACCTTAAAAGTGGTATACTTATCTTTGTCAAGTCTGATGATGTCACCATCCTACAAATATACCTGTGGAAAGGCTAGCTCCCAGTAATGTGTATAGTGTGTCGTGTAAATGCATACTGCTCTAGTATCATAAAGTAGTTAAGTAGGGGTTTGAATCCTGCACTTAGTGAGTGTGTGTGACACAGTTGGTCACTGTGCTGTGGATTTTGCTTTTACTACTGTATGACATATCACAATGACAACAGTATGTGCATTGCACGTCAGGTAGCTGTGTGGCAAATACATATATGTACATGTGACCTCAATTATTTCAGAGGTGGGAACCCTGCTTTCTCCATGAACACATCTGTAATCTTTGCCAGAGTGTGCTGCTGCTTTCCAGACCTTAGGTCACATCTGTGTGCTTGTGACAATCCCAGCCACTGCAGTGATCCCTGGCCTAGGTCATCCGTGTCACACACACTAATTACGGTTTCTATTGAATAGTGTGAGTGAGGGTTTATGCCTGAGGTATATTTCAGACCAGTTCAAATGCAACAAAGTCTGTCAATGATGGCTATTCATTATAGGTGTACAACAACCTTTGTGGATATGCATGCAGACCCCTTATTGCTTATGTGATTCACCGAGGGATTTCAAAATACCTTTGGAAATGTGATTACCAAAGGAGAGATGATGTAACACTTGGCTGTATGTACACATCGGAACCTGTCAACATGTTGGGGGCTACTACCTATGTGGTACTGTGGGGATACTATGTTTTGTAAAGGTGGATGACCATGCTTTAGTTGGCTTATAGCTTTACAGCATGGGTTTGAAAACAGGTATCTGTCTGTATGATGCCCGTGTGGAGGATGTGTGTGTCATGTAGGGAATGCATTATAGGCCACAGTATGCATTCCCAGATGTGGACGGACATATCCCTACTGTGTTTGCTTGTACCTAAGTGAGCTATATGGCAATCAGGAGTGGTCCCAGGAATGGGTGCAGGTGAACACCACTGGTTACTGGCATAGTATAGTTCCTGAAGGGTACAAATGTTACTGTGTGTCCTACATCTGTGTGTCAGTTGTCAAGACATCATCTAACGATTGTTTATGGTCAGGCTTTAGAGGTTATGTATACTACCAGAATGCAAACCAATGACAGATAGTAACAGTATCACCCACCGCACAGTGTCAAACCATGTCATACACACGTGTACCCAAGTCCCAAGTGTAGTACAATGCATACTGGCCACCGATAGAAACTATGGAGTGTTGACACTGAGTAATACAGGATATGTCACCCTGCCCATGTGTCCACTATGCACATACATGCAGACAGTGCACCTCCACCATGTTCACAAATGTACGCCTGAAAACCTGTGCTGCACACATCCCACACATACTGTCCACTCTCTAACACATGCTGCCAATACTACACACCTCAACCAAGTGGCACGTGGGCGGACAATACACTATTGGGATTAACACTGTTGTAAACAATACTACATTGACAATCATAGCTTTAATACATCATGCCTGCTCAGCTACACCTTCAAGGATAACATTACACTTTACTGCTGACAACATGCTAACATTGCTATACTGCCATAAAGTCACCCTGTGCATCAGCACCATGTTAGCCTGTTCCTGCATCAATGTTACAGATGACAGGAGGTGGCACAGGTTTCATCATATGCACAGGGTGTGTTGTTGGTTTGCCAGAGGCCTACATTGAGCCATACAATCGACATGTGTGTGTGTGTGTGTGTGTGTGTGTGTGTGTGTGTGTGTGTGTGTGTGTGTGTGTGTGTGTGGGCCAAGAGTACTGGTACGGGCCAATGTTGATGTAATGTGTGCAGGTATGTGTTAGCCCTAGGTGTCTGGTTTATGTGTGTGTGTGTCTGCATGCACACAGTTCCACCATGTGGCTGCCATAAACGGGGATTTGTGGGACAGCCACAGACTGTACCTGCCAGGCTTTACAGATCACCAGCCTGTGCCTGGCAGGGGTACTACTGACAGTATCAGGTACTGAGCCAGACTGAGTACTATCTTCAGAGGTGGCCATATGTACACTGGACCCAGGTCCCTGCTGGGACTGTCCAGAGCCATGTGCACGTGGTCTTCTAGGACGGTCTATGGACAGTCCACCCCCAACATTGCTGGGGCTGGTACTGGCATTACAGGAATGGCTGTGACTTGAGGGACGTCCGTGGTGACTGCCAGCTGCTGATGTTGCTGGCATACGTCTACATTGACGTCTCACCCATCCCGCACTGTCCTGACACATGGGCATGATATTGTGGAGGACATCTAATGTCTCACCCCAACGTCTATCCATGGCCTCAGTGTACTTATGGATGGCACCTGCTAGGTCACGGATACTGTTATTTAAAGCGGTGTTATGTGCCCTCTGTGCCCTTAGTCCCTGTCTGGTGTACCGTTCCATACATGCCTGTGCCTCCATGACAGCCTGGAACATGCGTGAGGTTGTAAGACCTGTGGCACATCTGCCAGGGGCATGATGACCAGCAGTGCTCCGATGAGAACCCCTGGACATCTGCCTATTTGGTACCATTCCAGACCTCTGGGTATGACTGCTGTGTCCGGATGCATGTGCCATGGGTGCCACACTGTCCTGACCATTGCCGACTGTAGACTGTCCCTCAGGTAAGGGCATTGATGATGAGGGATGTATTGGCAGTATGACTGTGTGCATGGATGGGGTGGACAGCTGTGTACTGTCGATTGGTGGCCCAATGACAGACCCTGGCAAACATGTCTGTGCCTCAACACACCTATCCTCATTATCACTATTTGTGTCAGTGACATCAGGTTCCCTGCTGCAGTGAACCAGCCCAACCTCAGCACCTGTGAGAGGAAGACAGGAAACACACTTTACGACCTGTACATGATGTCAGAACACATGAACAAATGCACACGTGCACACGTGGACACATGCACACATGAACACATGCACACATGCACACATGAACACATGAACACATGAACACATGCACACATGCACACATGAACACATGAACACATGCACACATGCACACATGAACACATGCACACATGAACGCACGCACACATGTACACATGAACACATGAACACATGCACACATGAACACATGCACAAATGCACACATGCACACATGAACACATGCACACATACACACATGCACACATGAACACATGCACATATGAACACATGAGCCCTCAACAGGTCTAGCAGTATTACAGAAGTAATATTACCTGAGTTGTGGATCCCTGTTCAGTATCCATGAAGGATACAAGTGGTGCACTTGTGCTGTGTGAGGGGGGAAGACCATGTTGGATGGGGCTCAATAGGTTGCTGTGTGTGAGATGGTGAAGTAATTGTTTATGGATGCACTTTTCGAGGAGTTTGGACAGTGGGGAGATGATACAGGTTATACGATAGTTAGAGGGCTCATTGGAGTTACCTCCCTTGTAAATTGGGGTGATGATAGATTTTTCCAGAGGTTGGGGACATAGGATTCTGTAATTGAACAGTTGATCAGAATACTAATGGGGTATGCTATGGCCTCGGCAGTGAGTTTTAAGTATTCTGGTGTGAGGTCATCGGAGGAGAAAGAGCACGGCTTTAATTTTCGGAGGAGTCTCTGAATTTCTGTGGTTGGTATTGGTTGTAGTGAGAAGAGGCTAAATGGTGTAATATTGCTTAGGTGAAGGGGAGAAGAATTGTCTATGAAGGTGGAGAGGATCGCTTTAAGTGAGGACTGCCTTGTGGGGTAGAGGAGGAGGGGGAAAGGAATTTGCTAAGGTGAGGGTAGAGGAGAGGAGTCTGTTATTAATTTGTGTATGTTGTTTATAAAATGTGAGTTGAGCATAGTGGCTATCTGTGATGGTGTTTTTTTCTGGGCATGGTGATGGGTTTTGTTTGGTGCCAGGTAAGGAGATTAGTGATGCTTTTCCAGAATTGTTTTGGGTTGTTTCTTTGGTTACTCAGCTGGTTAGAGAAATAGTTTCTCTTGTCAGTACATTCTAGCTTTATAGCTTTGTTTTGTAACTGTTTGTATATAAGTAGGTAACATTAATTTTCATTTTTATGCCATTCTTTCCAGGCCTTGTTCCTATTTTGTAGGAGTTGTTTAGTGTTTTTTGTTAGCCAGGGAGCATGGTCTGATTTTACTCTTTTAGTATGAGGAGGGGCTAGGTTGTTGAATGTGTCTAGGAATATCTTATTAAAATAGTAAAAGGCATCATCGAATGGGAGAGTTTTTAGTGGGTGCCAATCTGACAGTTTCAGAATGTTGATAAATTCTTGTTGATCAAAATATTTTAGGTTTCTGGTGGCTTTATAATTATGAGATTTGGATATATGTGGAGTGGATCTATAAGTAAAAACAGTTAAGTGGTCGCTGAGTATATTGGTACGGTCTTTGGATTTGAGTATTTAAGTGGATCTGAAACTAAACCCCAGTCAATGGTGGCTCCTTGCGTATTGGTGTTGAGCGTTCTGGTAGGGTTGTGACAACCTGGGTGAACATGTAGAGGTTTATGTTGTTTGTTGGTGAGTTGGTTATTAAATCTTGCCAATTAATGTTTACATCTCCCATAATAATAGTTTTGCTGCAGATATTTTCTGACATCCGGGTGAGGGTGTCCTCAAGGGTTTGAATAGTTTGTCCTGGTGGGATATACACACTAACTCTGCATAGCTGTTTAGATTTGTTAATTTGTAGGGTTCCTATTAGGATTTCAGCATTTGAAAATGATGGGAGTGTTTCCTGGAAGGGTAGCATTGTGAGACAGTCCACATAGATTAGGGATACCTGACCTCCTTTTTTTTTGGTTCTGTCTTTCCGTCGTATGTTATAACACCAGGGTGTTATTTCAATTTCTTGGATTTGGGGTTTTAGCCAGGTTTCGATGACTGCTAGGATGTCAGGGTTGTTTTGTGTTAGCCAAGCATGGATGTCTGTAATTTTGTTACAGACACTACGAGTGTTTAAGGTTACTAAGAGTAGATCTTTAGAAAATGGAGTTTGCTTGAGTGTAGTTATGCCTGAGGGTCCTTTGTTGGGGTGGATGTCACCACATAGGGATATTCTGTTTTGGTTGTTAAGTGAGTATTTTGGAAGAATGTGCTTTTTCTTACAGGTTGCTAAATAGTGGTAGGTGTTTTTATTTATGGTGGTATAAGGCAATATTTTTAGTTTTGTTAAATGAAAGAAATGGCATTCGAGTAGGCTGGGTGATATACTATGGAAGCTAAACTTCTAAATCACCAAAAAAGAAGTACCACTGGATGTATAAAAAACACAGCTTTAATCACCACGGGTTAAGCGCTTTTGACCTTACTAGAAGGCTTTCCTCAGGACAAATAATCATATACAAAAAAAAAAAAAAAAAAAAACACTTTTAAAGTACGACGCATTAGTTAGACA
Organism: Protopterus annectens; assembly: GCF_019279795.1. Taxonomy (NCBI): domain Eukaryota; kingdom Metazoa; phylum Chordata; order Ceratodontiformes; family Protopteridae; genus Protopterus; species Protopterus annectens. Next base: position 240 of record NW_025049117.1, on the reverse strand, counting down.
TGGGGCCGGATTTACGAAGGCTTGCACGGAGTGTAAGAACAGTGTAAGACGGCAGACAGGCAATATGTCTGCCGAGCGATTCAGCAATAGCTGTCAGGGGCATGCATGAGAGCTTCTAAAGCTACTCTTGCACGGACAGTGTTATGGTATGCAAATTACCTCATTTGCTGCTGAAAGCTATGCAAATGAGGTAAATTTGCAATGCAGGACCGCTAACCTGTCTGTGTAAGAGTAGTGTTA
>NW_025049116.1:5000-25374 GCF_019279795.1 Protopterus annectens | reverse complement strand
CACAGCCAGGAATGCTTGGAGCATGCAATCACAAATAACAACAACACACAATGCCATACACGCAGGCATCTGGCATGCTGTACTCCAGCCATTACCAAACCATGCAAGAGAATGAGGAAGCTACCACATGATAGAGCAAACATAAAAAGGGAAGTAATCACTGACCAGTAGTATGGCAATAACATATGTCCACACATACAATCCACTAAGTCCAGCCACAACAAGTAGAATCTGTGAATCCAGAGGCAATGTGACACCAGTCCCAAGTACACAGACAACCACAACACCCCCCAATAAATACAAATATATGTGATAGATGCAATCATGTATCCAAACCAGAGGTTGAGCTCCACCAACTCAGTACTGTCAAAACTAGTCAGGAGGAGAAGGTAACCACATACACCAGAAGCCCAGTCCCACATAGACCAACCACAACTGTAAACCAAACACATAAACACAGACAAATATTCCCGGAGGCCTAAATTACAAACACACCACACCAACAGAAGCCTCCAAAGCAGATCACAAGCAACCACAACCTTCAAACATAGCACATGCAACGAATAGTACGCAAAGCTGGTGTGCCAAACAGTCACAGGCTAGAAGGAGAAACAACATGCCTGATACAGTTGTAATATGTGACTGTATAGGCAGACACACTGCTGTCCCACTCACCAGACTGAACAAGGGAAAGGGTACAGTAAGCTGCCTGTAGGCTGCCACAAAATGCCACATAACACAAGTATGCAGGTCACCCCAAAGCAAGCAGAAATATGATGCACTCAATGTCCATGCTGGTGTGAATTACCTGAGATGTACCTCCCTGGTCAACATGAAAAGAGACATGGATGGTCCTTCTGGGTATGTACCCCAGGCCAGTATGACACTGGCTGTGTGCAGCATCCAATCCTCACCAAGAATGATGCCACAGTACAAACACAGAATGCTCATATTTAACAGCTGACACAGTTACAGCTGTCAGTCCAAGAGGGTCTAATGTCTGTCTGTTTGAAATGTCAAGCATGACAAGCCATGCTGCTGTTCCAGGGATGGCTTGCACCTGTTACCCTTGTGCGTCTGGATACTGGATAAGGCCTTTGTCACCCATAGAGCCGTATGTAGGCAAGGCCAAAAAGACTACCCACCACCCTAGAAAACATAAGTGGTAGGAAACATAAGGGTAATGCTGACCAATGCCAGATGTGTAAACTGCAATATGCATGCCCCCTGAGGCACTTCCCATTATGGAGAACATCGATGTCTGTGCAGTGACAGAAGCCTGCTGCAAGCCAAGTGATAGCACACCAGCACTACTAGGTTATACCACATATCATGTGTTATGGCCCCAACACCTGCACCAAAACATCAAAGGAGGGGGAGTATCCATATGCAGCACAGACACCCATATGACCAGGTAACTGACAATGCACAAAGCAGCGGAGACCACCCTTGTGCACCTAACTGTAGTCAAAACTGCTGTACGGTCTGTAGCATGCAACAGACCACACTCTCACACACAAGAACTCCACCCAGACATCCTGAAGACACTGGACAGTATGAATGTCCCACCAAATACCAGACAAGGTACACACAAATTACCACATAGGTGGCAAACCATTATGTATGCAAGGAGTAATCAGGGACCTAGGGACACAGGTCAACAGTAATCTGTCATGTGACACTCACAATGCCAATGTGGCTAGGAAGATTGTCGATATTGGACACCGTATCATGAAAGGATTCACATCTACATCAACAGAGGTCACTGTGCCGCTGTACTGTTCCCTTATCAGACCCATAATCTACTACAATGACTCATATGGGATGTACCGTACGTGACACCTGCAGCGGTTCGGAAGACCTCATAGTTACCCCACCAACAGGATAAAGGGTGTGAAATATATGTCATATGCTGTCTGGCTGTAGACACCCCAGATGAATGCAGTCACAGACTGCCTACAAAGAGGCATTATATGTCTGTTGTACAAGGCCATGTCCAACACAGTAATGGACATGCTCCACCACAGGAAATCAAAGCCATTGGAGCTGTGAGAGTGACAGATGTCAGCCTCAACACATAATGAAATAAGATGTGCTGGAGGGACAGATACATAACCCAGAGGCTCCCCACACCCAGAAACAGGATCCCAATCCATGTTAGGCAGAGCCCCTTACTGACACCCCTCAACAGGAATATTGCCAAGTGGATGGATGATCATACATGTATACTGGGGGTCCTCACTGTGTCACGACCAGACAGAGGCACAGTGAAGAAATTCATAAATGGCCATAATAGAACATAGCAAGGGGTGGCGAAAGGCACACACACTCTGGCTAGGCTTACTAATGGCCTAGGGTGTATAGCCTAGTATGAACCCATGAACATATGAAGATACAAAATGTACAGGACACTAAGGATAATCACAAGACTTACCCAGCTGATGGTAGGAACCATGTTGAGCATCCACAGATATGCTCTGAATCACACAGATATTACAAACAACATACCAAACACACACACATATTGCTAATATACAACCTGTCAGGTGCAGTGCAACCCACCCACCCCCAGAGTGCAAAATACCTATCCCAGCAGACTGATGGTCCCCTGACATTGCAGATGCTGAGGTAACAGCCATCATCTGCAAAGCAGAACACACAGCAGCAAAGGTATGTGATGGTGTCCTGTGCTGAGGCCAACATGGACTCCAAGAATAATGGAATGCCAAATCACACTACTGCCCAATGTCAGCCCTACCACAGGATATGTACCCAAAGAGCAGTGTACAACAACAGTGGTCCATCACAACAAAGGTGTTGCCTGAATGGATACTCCAAACTACCACCCCAGGATCCTGGCAAGCTTGTTCTGCACAGCTATGGAAAGGATCAGTATGTACCGCAGACAGAAGGCTATTGTGGACCTACTGATACTGGACCCTACACAGTGTGGCTGTCGTAACTGCAGATCCTGCCCCTAAACATGTCTCACCCATTTGAAGCAGTCATTAAGGTCATTGATGAGGGCAATGTGGTCCACACAGCGTAGCTGGACCATGCGCATGCTTCTAGACAATACCATACGAATTCAGTATGGATATGTTCACCAGCTAAAATATATACCCCTATGTCAGTAGAGGGGTTGCAAACCAGACCAAGGACAGAACTGACATGGTCAGACATGCCGCATCCATGTCAGACTATAAAGCAGATATGAGTGGATTCCCACAAGGTCTGGTCTCGCCCCCCCCGTTCCGTATATATGTCCCATAGGTATAGGCCAACATGGAAGGACTGTGACTGAACATGTATGCAGAGGAGTACAAACAGCCCACCATATCCGACCCCCAGCTGACACAAGCAACCCACAAAAGGGCCACCTACAAACAGACAACTGTAGCCATAGCCATGTCAGCAAGCTAATTGCAGAACTGTGTATAGACAACCACCGTGGATATACAGTAAGTGCCCACAAATTACCACACAGGTGTTAACCCATGATGTACCTAACATGTAATGTGAGACCTGGGTACAAAAGGTGATAGATATCCTGCACTGGATAAACATGTGGCTGTAGTGTTCGCAGAAACATATACTATATACCCACCCAAACATGAAGGTTGGCAGATGTAGATAAGGGGAACTCACTGTGGCTCTGCAGTCATCTCCATCAGCGTCACAAGTGACTACAATAGCCCCTGTGGGATATACCGCAGCAGACACCTCCATCAACTGTAAAGTCCACAACAGTACCCCAGCAGGAGTAGCAAAGAGCATGAACAGATGCCATGTGTTGCCTGAGTAAACAAACTGCAGCCCCACACACCGGCATACTGCCCAGCTACAGGCAAGCTGTGCCTGATGTACGAAGCCATGTCCAACCTGGAATGAATGAACATGTTGCACCTTGTACAATCTGAATGGCAGTGAGCTATGCACATGAGAGACCTGAACCCCAGCACTGACATACATAGGACAAGCTGTAAAGAATGATCCATAACACAGAAGGCGCCCCCACTCTTCAGTAAACTCCTGGTACAGGTCAGCCAGAGAGTCACATATCGACACCCCTCAAGAGGAATCATGATGAGTGGATGGGAGATGGTAGGCTAACCCTGGGTATCACTGTTATGTCAGAGGTAGACGGAGGCACAGTATACTAACCATGACATATGTCATGGCAAACTCCAGTTACAATGTGTGTCGAAGGACAAACACACTCTGTGACTAGCATCAGAAATGGTTTAGGAACATTGCTAGTGTTTTCCAATGTCCACCCATGTTGTGGAATACACTAGCAATGTTGGATGAGCCTGGTGTAGGTAGTCCATATCTGAACATAATGCAGCATGGTCATATGTGCACAACTGGCCCCTACACAGTCTGTTGTGCTCACTATGAAGATGTCAAACAGTCATAGGACTAAAGCCCAGGATACTGTCCACCACAGTGAAAGTACTGAACCAGTACACTATACGGTACCACAGTGTTAGGTCATTATGAAAGTATGTTGAGAACTGTCTGCAAAGTATCCCATGCAATCCCTGCAGGCACAGTATAATCCCTGTTGTGGCAGACACGAAGCAGTTGGCCAGTTAGTACACAACATGACACCCAACACACAACCATAAACGTGAGATATTGTTGAAGTTCACACACACCCAAATATGTGGTGGACTTCAGAGTGCAACATATGGAAAGCTCACACTGGGCATGCTCGCATACTTTGATAAATGAGGCATATGTCAGACAACATGCCATGGAAAGGCTGAACTGGGCATGCTCACACACTTAGGCCATATCTCCGTTTAGCAGTTGGCCACATATATCTGGTATTTGTACGTGTCAGTCCAGGAACCAACCACAACACAGCAATCTGACCAGTGCACACAGTAAATGACTACAGAGACATAATTGATATAGTGGATCATGATCATATGCAAACATCTTCCACAGATACACAAGTTGGTCATAGGAACAGGGAATGCTATGGCAATAAAGACCTGTAAACAGTAGAACAGCACAACAAATATTGCGCATCCGACAATTGAACATATGGGTGTAGAGGTCAATACTAGGCTTGTTGCCCTAGGGAATGACAGCTCAGCCAGAGTGTGCTTGGCATCTGCATCCCCAGGACAGTAGGCTACTGTGCCACTGTAAAGTAGGTCACAGAAGGCAACATGTGAGGCTAGTGAGCTATGCCTCTGTCAAGCAGGGGCACCGTGGAGGTACCAGGGATTGAATGTGCTAAGCCACAGCCATGTTGTCGGTGTGTGCTGGGAGAGGGTTGCTGAGGATCTCTGACAGTAGGTGTCTGTCAATAACAGACTGAGGGGAGCCCTATCTGCATTCTCTCGACGATTCCACTGTCAACACTGTGTTGTAATGATTATGTGTGAATGAAGTGCCATGCCGGAACTGTTCACAGATGTCCTCCCTCTGTGGGCTACAGCTCTGCAATGTATTAGGTCACTCTGTCTGTTGTATGGCATATATGGCTGGTGTACAGCTGACAGGTGCCTTGTTGTGGAGCAGTCATGGGTATATGTGGGATAGCATGATCAATGCAAACTGTACACATGCTCATAGAATGCAATTGTCAAGGATTATGCTGAGTGGCCAGTATAGTCCCCCAGCATGTGTCCTCTGAAGTCGTCCACCCCAGTCTTCACAAGTGTAGAGTCTGCTTGTGCTAAATACAGTTTGTGTGCAGTGACAACCTTGCCTGGGGTGGAGATGGGAAATGGATGTCCAGGGAAAGGTGGGTATGGTCAGATATCAACAATGGTGGTCTACCTCTGGTGTGGAACAGTGAGTACCCACGTTGCAGATGGGCAGGTGCAATATGTATTCCCCCATGTGGCTGTGGTATGTGGTTCTGCCATAGCACATGGACCCACAAATTGTAGTGGCTGTAGGGTAAAGTGGTAGAGGCCTGAGTAGTTCTCACACACAATATGCCTGTACCTGATGTTAACAACTGGAATGGTGTATGTGAACACCTGCATATCCTGGCACTGTTCCCAGGGTAGCTAAGTGTGTGTCCTGGATGTGGGTGTGGTGTTCTGGACTGGTTGTGTTGTGTGTTACAGGTCCTGTCGTCACAAAGCATGGTATAGAACATAACCTGCCAGTGCGATGTGCATATCGGACCCTGACGTAGGTGGCTGCAAATGCATATATATGCTATCCCCCACCTGACAGGTAGTACTACATGTACATACCTCTGTAGAAATAAAGATGTCAGCACCCTATAAATACTGCAGGTGCAGAACAGATGCCCAGTAATTCGGATAGTGCGCTCTGCTAATGCGTCTCCCTCAAGTGTCATAATATAGTTAGGTAGGGGTTCGAATCCTGCAAATGCTCAGTGGGTGTGTGTGTGTGTGGGTGGGTGATTGGGGTTTGTGTGTGTGAAAGGCTGTGAGAAGGAAATGTCCATTTTGGCAACTGGGAAAACACACTACAGGATGCACATTCCCCTTTCTAAACACTGATGATGTCAGCACCCTATAAGTAAAGCAGGAGAAGGGAAACCTCTCAATAAGGCGAATAGCGCGCTCTCCTAATGCGTCTATCTCAAGTGTCATAACATAGTTAGGTAGGGGTTTGAATCTTGTACATGCTCAGTGTGTGTAGAGAGGGTTAGTGTGTGTTCAAGACTGTATGAAAGAAGTATCCCTTTTGCCAACTAGGAGAACACACTACAGGATGCACATTCCCCTTTCTAAACACTGATGATGTCAGCACCCTATAAGTACAGCAGGAGAAGGGAAACCTACCAGTAATGCGAATAGCGCGCTCTGCTAATGCGTCCATCTCAAGTGTCTTAACATAATTAGGTAGGGGTTTGAATCCTGTACATGCTCAGTGTGTGTTCAAGACTGCATGAAAGAAGTATCCATTTTGCCAACTAGGAGAACACACTACAGGATGCACATTCCCCTTTCTAAACACTGATGATGTCAGCACCCTATAAGTACAGCAGGAGAAGGGAAGCTTCCCAGTAATGCGAAAAACACACTCTGCTAATGCGTCTGTCTCAAGTGTCATAACATAATTAAGTAGGGGTTTGAATCCTGTACATGCTCAGTGTGTGTGGAGGGGGTTAGTGTGTGTTCAAAACTGTATGAAAGAAGTATCCATTTTGCCAACTAGGAGAACACACTACAGGATGCACATTCCCCTTTTCTAAACACTGATGATGTCAGCACCCTATAAGTACAGCAGGAGAAGGGAAGCCTCCCAGTAATGTGAATAGCGCGCTCTGCTAATACGTCCGACTCGAGTGTCATAACATAGTTAGATAGTGGTTTGAATCATGCAAATGGCAAGTGTGTGTGTTTGGATGAGGGGGGTTAGTGTGTGTACAATTTTGTGTGAGGGAAATGTCCCTTTTGGCAACTGTGAGAACACACTACAGGATGCACATTCCCCTTTCTAAACACTGATGATGTCAGCACCCTATAAGTACAGCAGGAGAAGGGAAGCCTCCCAGTAATGCGAATAGCGCACTCTGCTAATGCGTCCGACTCAAGTGTCATAACATAGCTAGGTAGTGATTTAAATTCTGCAAGCGTGTGTCTTTGGATGAGGGGGGTTAGTGTGTGTGCAATTTTGTGTGAATGAAATGTCCCTTTTGGCAACTGGGAGAACACACTACAGGATGCACATTCCCCTTTCTAAACACAGATGATGTCAGCACCCTATAAGTACAGCAGGAGAAGGGAAGCCTTCCAGTAATGCGAATAGCGCAGTCTGCTAATGTGTCCGACTCGAGTGCATAACATAGTTAGGTAGTGGTTTGAATCCTGCCAATGGCAAGTGTGTGTGTTTGGATGAGGAGGATTAGTATGTGTGCAACTTTGTGTGAGAGAAATGTCCCTTTTGGCAACTGGGAGAACACACTACAGGATGCACATTCCCCTTTCTAAACACAGATGATGTCAGCACCCTATAAGTACAGCAGGAGAAGGGAAGCCTTCCAGTAATGCGAATAGCGCACTCTGCTAATGCATCCATCTCAAGTGTCAGAACATAGGTAGGGGTTTGAATTCTGCACATGCTCAGTGTGCATGGAGGGGGCTAGTGTGTGGGCAAGTCTGTATGAAGGAAATATCCCTTTTGGCAACTAGGAGAACACACGACAGGATGCACATTCCCCTTTCTAAACACTGATGATGTCAGCACCCTATAAGTACAGCAGGAGAAGAGAAACTTCCCAGTAATTCAAATAGCGCAAAGCTAATGCGTTTCTCCCGAGTGTCATAATATAGTTAGGTAGGAGTTTGAAACCTGTAAATGGTATGTGTGTGTGTTTGGATGTGGGGACTCTGTGTGTGTGCAATTCTGTATGAAAAATATGTGCTTTTTTTGAAATCAGGGGATCACACTACCTGATGCACATTACCCTTTCCAAACAGTGATGATGACAGCACCCTATACATAGAGCTGGAGAAGAGACATCTGCCAGTACTCAGAATAGCGCAACATACTACAGCGTCAATCTCAAGTGCCATAACATATTTAGGTAGGGGTTTGAAACCTGCAAGTGGCAAGTGTGTGTGTGTGTGCATTTCCGTATGAAAAACATGTTAGTTTTGGCAATCAGGAGATCACACTACCTGATGCACATTACCCTTTCAAAATACTGATGATGTCAGCACCCTATAAGTACAGCCAGAGAAGAGGGACTATCTAGTAATCCGAATAGTGCACTTTGCTAATGCGTCTCTCTCACATGTCGTGACTTAATTAGTTAAGGGTATGAATCCTGCAAATGACAAGTGTGTGTGGGGGGTTAGTAGGGTGTGTGTAAATGCAAGTGTGAAAGAACAGATCCTTTTGGCAAATACTACAATACACCAGATGCTGCATATTCCCCCAGTAAACACAGGGGATGTCACCACACTATCAGCACAGCCAAACAGGGCTAGTTGGCTAGTAATGCCAATAGTGTGCTCTGCTACTGTGTCTATTACCATTGTCAGAGTACAGACAGGTATGTTTTGGTAACCCACAACTGCCACGTGTGGTTGTGTCACACATTATGACCTTGTGTGGGTCTTTGTACATAACAATGCATGCCATTGCCTAAACCAGCAATGGCATTGCACACATGATGTATGTGTGTGACACATACACATAAATACCTGTGACCTGCAGTAGTTACCATGTCTGACACATGCCTCGAGTGGATAAATGGTATTTGCAATGTATACCAATATGACTGTGTCTTACTGTGCAGGGTCCGCACGTGGTATGTGTCTATACAGTGTGGGTGTATATGGTAAAATACCTACAGCAGGGGATACACATCTGGTCTGGGCCATATAGTGTACATGTAGTCGATGTACAGGTGCTGCATGTTCTTACCTGTTGTGGTAGTGGTAACATGTCATTCCACTGCAATTCAGTGACCACATGCTGTGAACCTTTCAACTAGTGTGTTGTAGCTACAGTAATGCTCACGCACAATGTTTGGCTGGATGCAGTCCAGCCATATAAAGACAGTTCTTGAGACTGTCATATTGCCAGTGTTGTTATGGAGGATAGGTGGTCTTCCTGTGTATGGGAGGGTTGTGTGTGCCAGGCTATGAACCAGATGGCAGTCCGACACATTGTTAGCTGCACATGATTAGGCCCTGATGCTTTGTGCTGTGCCAACAACCTAGAGGTGTGTGTATCTGTGGTGCCTTGGGATACCACCCCCCTGTCCATGTGTGTTACATGTGTAGGGGACGACAGGCATGGTATGGGGCATAACCTGTCAGTGATGGGTAACGCCTGTGAGCCATGAATCAGGACTCTGGTACTGCACAGACATTGCAGTTCACCGTGCTGAGGACAGTGTCCGGTGCATGCATCTTGCGGTGTACACTGCTGTTGTTGTGTAGCAGCACTGTTAGTGTCCTAACCTGTGTGATACCCATGTAGGTGGCTATGTAAACCGTGTCCTGCAGCATAAGGCAGTATGTGTGTATCAAGGAGCTTTGCCAATATACATCGGGCCATGGGTGTCACGTGCAAGATGACCCTTGCACATCATTGTGGCTTCCCTAGCATGTAAGCACATGATGATAGCCAGCGGATACCCTATGAATGACATTGGAGACTGAGCATAATGTAGACATACAACCCCCTTCCCACATATAGTGGTAACATACCTGGTGAGGGTATGTTTGCAACCAAGATCAGGCTCATACTGGCCTGTGCCACATGCTTAGAGATCCATTCTATGTTCCCTATCATGTAGTCCAGGGAGGTATGTCTCAGGTCAGCCATACTGGCATGGTCAATGAGTGAGTCATATGTGTCCATGCCTCTGACTGACCTGCATGCATGTGTTCTGTGGTGGACCATAGTGCCCCTGAGGCATATCACTGTGACCTTCACCAGATACAGCCTGTTGAGTGGGACCCCAGTGCAGCACCCAAGACAGGTACCTGACACGTCTGTAGCAGGTGTGTTGTGTAGCCCTACAGGCTGTGAGTGTGTGGCACACAGGATGTGTGTGGCATGTGTGGCATGTGCTCTGTTCCGACGGAACATATGCCTGTGTGCCAGCTGTGGAGGTGTGTGATGCTCAGGCAGGATGCTATTCTGAGTCCCCACGTATGCCCCAGTGTGTTCAGCATGCTGTCAGTGCGTGTCAATGTCTGACTTGTATTGTAGTCACTGTAATATTTTTTATTTATTTATTTATTTATCTTACATTTGTTGACCGGGATAGTCCGACTGGATGCATGTCCATTTTCAGCAGAGGCCCGGGGAGAAAAGCTCCAAGGGTAAGCAGATACAGCATTACATAATACCAGCATTACATATTACAAACAGATTATTTACAGAGATTACATAAGTAAGCAAGTTAAACATGTTCCACAGGTTAAAGTTAGTCCTGAGCACAAGTCAGGATTAAATTAAATTACACAGTAAACTGGTTAACAGATTTTACACATTCGAGTTAGCCAGGCTTGATACATTGACATAGCCAGTTAAGTGATAAATGTTGTTTGAGTCTAGTGTTAAATTGACCTAAGGTGGAAAGTAAGGTAATATTAGCTGGAAGTGAGTTCGAGGATCTACTTACAGAGTTTGCAAAGAGAGAATCACCGGCTGTGTTATTAAATTTGCTAGTCTGAATTAGTAGTTTGTTAGAGGATCGAAGCGGTCTAGGATTGTTATAGGGGGTGATAATATTTGAAGTGCAGGAGTATTGTCCGGATTATAGAGGATTTTATAGGCCATAATCAGTTGGTTATACTGTATTAGGCTGGGTAGTTCAAGCCAACCAAGCTGATTTAGATTGATGCAATGATGTGTCCTAAAAGGCAGCCCAGTGGCGAACCTGGCAATGTGGTTGTAGCAAATTGAGTGTTTGTTAAGGACAATCTTGTTCATATTCGAGAGTAGAGGGGATGCATACAGAAGGGTTGAAAGAAGGTGTGAGCGAGCTATGGCAATTTTAGCTGGAGGGGTTAGGAAGGCTTTTATTCTGTAAAGTGACCCTAGTTTTTTATTGATGGTTTTGATAATTTGGTTAACATGTAGGTCACATTTGAGATTATTGTCTATGATGACACCTAATAGTTTAGTAGATGGGTCAGGGGAGATTATTGTGCCATCATTTGATGTTATGGTAAAGGTGCAAGCGGTAGACCTACGTGTTGGTGAAATAACAGCAGTTTAGTTTTTTTGGGATTTAGGATCAGACGATGTTCAGAAAGCCAGTTTTCTATTGTATTAAAGGTGGTCTGGGTAGATGACCATAACTCTACTGGAGATGTGGCTGAGCAAATCACAGTAGAGTCATCAGCATATTGGATACAGCTGACTTTTGGGATGACAGTATAAAGGTCGTTAAAGAAGATGGAGAACAGCAAGGGCCCTAGTATAGAGCCTTGTGGTACTCTGAGGATGTTAGGTAGAAGGTTAGAGAGTTTGTTCTGCCAGAGGCCAGCCTGCTGTTGACCATGCAGGTAGGCTTGAAACCATTGGAAGGCTCCAATATCTAGACAGAATGTTTGCAGGGTGTGGATTACAAGTCGGTGATCAACCATATCGTATGCCTTGGAAAGATCCAAAAAGAGGGCTGAGGATATATAATTAGTGTTGCAAGTATGGTTTATGGTGTTAGTAAAGGCTAGGAGGCCTGAAGTAGTGCTGTGATGAGGACGGAAGCCATGCTGAGTATCTGCCATAAGGCGATTTTGGATTAGGTGGTGCATGAATTGTCTATGAATAAAGTTTCCATAATCTTTGCAAGTGGAGAGAGTATAGCTATCGGCCTATAAATGGAGAATTCAGTAGAGCTGCCTCCTTTGTGAAGTGGGATTACATAGGATATTTTCCAGATGGTGGGAAATTTAGATTCTACCATGGTTCGTTTGATTAGTTTTGAGACGGGGTAAGCAATAGCATCAGCTGATATTTTGTAGGTACCGGCAGGAGTTGATCAGCAGAAAGTGTAGTGAGTTTTACTTTTCAATCAAGGTATGGATAAGTGAAGTGGCGACTGGTTGGAAGCTGAACGCAAGTAGGTTTCTAGGGGTGCTACTTTCAGGACCAGGAGAGCTAGGAGGTAGATGGCTAGCTAGGGTGTGAAATGCCTCAGTAAAGAATTGGTCAAAACTATCAGAAACATCTTCAGGTGTTTTATCAATAGTAGCAGCAGGGATTGGGGTTGAAGTTTGTCCAGGATGTAGTATATATGACATGCCACCTGACAGGGTATGGCATTACTGGGTTCAGAGAGCTCAGTCCCCAGATTGGCTGTGTGGTGGCATCCCACACATGTGTTGTACGTTCCTGGCCAAGGGTGATGGCTGACTGCATACATGTGGCAGCTGTGACATTGCCACATGACTCACAAAAACCACAACTGGACCATAGAGGTGATTCACAGGTTACCTTTGCACATGCTACCCTAGTAGTGTGATTGCCATGGTGAGTACCAACACATAGGGCCAATGGGGAACAACATACTGAAGGTGTGTATGTGTGGGTGTACTGCTACTGTTTCATAGCACTGGCATATATGACTGCACATGTGGGTAAATGCCAGGTAAGACATGTGCAATGTGTCACAGCCAATGTACATGCATACAGGACAGACAGTGACGTTCTGTCATGTGTAAAGTTGACATACATATCGTACGCTATGCAGATGTCACTAGGAGTCTACAGAAGCACTGTAACTCTGCATTGCAGGTGTAAGCAGTGTTCCAGGGAACCCCAAGCGAACATGCATGCAAACAAAGCTACAGTAAGCAGGGCTGGAAGTAGTGCATTGTACAACAAAGAAGGGGTAACAATAACAGTAAGTAACAATGCAAATATGTAGGCACTATCAACATGTACCCAGGAATACACAGCGCAGATGCCCATGGTAGAACTGATATTATGTTATAGTTATTTGTGATTTGGATTACATTGGTACTGCACACATATCTACATGCGCAAACATCCACATTGCATAGTCGTTTTGGGCAACTTGACACCATTACTGTACATGTCCACCATTGCATATCACTACTTGCGTTAGCTTCCCCCCTGTGCTACCCATGTATGCGGCTATCTGTTGACATCCTTACCACCGGCATGCAATTATGTGCAGCTGTTACACTTTGGTATGTACTATGGGTGCAGATAACAATTCAGGACATTCATACAGTTACTGCATCAGGCATGCTGGGATATACACATAGTCATAGCAGCACACTGTACTGTTACCAACATGATACTACTAATACACTTCTATGTAGTCACCCTGTGCATCAGCAATGTGTTTACCTGTTCCTGCAATGATGTTGGAGATTGCAGGAGGTGGCACAGTGTCATCATATGCACAGGGTGTGAATTAGGTATGCCTGAGTCAGCCACTCATACCACCAATTGACATGTGTGTGTATGTGTGTTGGTGAGGGGCAGCAGTACAGGGTGGGGCAGTGTTGGTGCAGTGTGTGCATGTATGTGGTCGCCCCAGGTGTTAACATTTCGCATGTGTGTATGCACGCACACAGTTCCACCTCATGGCTGCCATATACAGGGGTTTGTGGACAGCCACAGACTGCACCTGGCAGGTCATACAGATCAGTGTTTGTGGGCACGGACACGGTACCTGTGCCTGGCAGGGGTGCTATGGACCGTATCCAGTACTAAGCCAGACTGGGTACTGTCATCAGAAGCGGGAGTGTGTTGACTGGACACAGGTCCCTGTTGGGACTGTCCAGAGCCACGTGCACGTGGTCTCCTGGGGCGTTCCGATGACAGCACAGACCCAGCATTGCTGGGGCTGCTGCTGGCACTATGGGGGCATGCGCGGGCCTGTTGTCGTCCGCGCCGACTGCCAGCTGCTGCTGTTGCTGGTATACGGCCACGTCGACGCCGCAAATGCCCACAATTGCCCTGGCTCATGGACATTTGGTTGTGGAACTGCTGTAATATGTCCCCACAATGTCTGTCTATGACATCGGTGAAATTACGGATAGCATCCGCAATGTCATGCATACTGTCAGTCATGGCTGTGCTACATGCTCTCAGCTCCCTCAGACCCTGTCTGGTGTACCTTTCCATATGCGACTGTGCCTGCATAACAGTCCGAAACATAGCTGAGGTTGACAGACCTCTTTGGGCACGTCGGCCAGAGGCAGTATGCCCACGGATGCTCCCATGAGAACCCATGGGCAACTGTCTGTGTGGTACCATCGGAGGACCCTGCCCATGGCTGCTGTGTGGGGACGCATGTGCCACAGGTACCACATTACCCTGGTCTATGCCCGCTGTATCCTTTCCATCACCTAGGGACAATGGTGACAAAGGATGTACTGGCAGGATGACTGTGCGCAATGATGGGGTTGACAGCTGTGTACTGTCAATTGGCTGACCAATGGCGGACCCTGACACACCTTCCTGTACCATTACACAAATATCATCATTACCAGTACCCGTGGCACAAGATTCAGGTTCCCTGCTGCAGGTCACCAGAACAGCACCAGAACCTGTGGGAGGAAGACAGGAAACACAGTTTACAGTCTCCAGACATTGTTACCAGTGATGCACTTTAGCACACATGCACACATGCACACATGGACACATGCACACGTGGACACAGGCACACATGCACACATGGACACAGGCACACATGCAGACATGCACACGTGGACACATGCACACAGGCACACATGCACAGATTCACACATGCACACAGGCACACATGCACACATGCACACATGCAGACATGCACACGTGGACACATGCACACGTGGACACATGCACACATGCACACATGCACACGTGGACACATGCACACATGGACACATGCCCACATGCACACGTGGTCACATACACACATGGACACATGCACACATGCACACATGGTCACGTGCACACATGCACACATGCACACATGCACACGTGGACACAGGGACACATGCACACATGCACACATGCACACATGCACACGTGGACACAGGCACACATGCACACATGCACACGTGGACACAGGCACACCTGCACATATGCACACATGCACACATGCACACATGGCAACAGGCACACCTGCACACATGCACACATGCACACCCCGCAGTATACACACAGACCACTACTGAGTTACACTACTGTTACTAGCATTATCAGGACTATTATAGGTTATGTTAAACACACTCACCAGCATGGATGGCCTGCCTTGCTGTAATCCCGGAGGGACCTGCAGAAATGATGAGATTAATGTCAGTGGGCACAACTGTGCCATTGATATTGCATATGATACAGTACAGTAGTACACCAGTTGCCTTTCACACGTCAGCTGCTGATATTGCCAGTATCACACATGCACAATTACATACTATGATGACAGATACATACCACGGACACACCTTACACATGCATAAACTAACAGTGTACAGAACAGTCAAGTGTACATATGGCATATTACTTGCACGCTCCATGTTGTGCTGCTGTGTGGATCCAGCCTCCATCATGATGCAGGTGTACTGCTGTTGCTGTTCCGGGGCTGGAGCCACAACACTTAGGAGTAGCCCCTCCAGTCTGGTGAGGGGGGATGTGTGGCCACCCCACCTCCTGTGGCAACCTGTTGCCTGTGGATATCTGATGCACGCTGACGGACACTTCGGATTAAATCACTGCAGTGATGTCGTACCTGCTCATATGTCCTATTATGCATGCCAATATCATTTACTCTACGGACAAGGTCTTGCCACAGTGCAGCCCTCTCCTGCTGATTCAGACTGATGCGGGAAAACAGGATGTCATACTCCCGCACCAGGCTCTGGTGGATCTCCTCATCTTCCGCTGCAGAGTAGGTGGGATTACGCTGAAGCGCCATCTCCCTGGAAGAGAACACAAACAGGATATCAGCAGACTATGTCAGCAATATATGGTACACATACTATACATGATACTCATGTGCAGTGATATACTACTACTCCCATATGTTGCATGTGTGTGTGTCGTGGTGAATACACAGGTACATGGCCAGATATCAGTGCTCAGCCAACACCTGTGCAACAATACCTGCCACAATCCACACAACATAGTAGCATGCCCCATCGGTCAGCACACACTGACAGGTCCAATGCACAACCTCACTCTGGGGGTTCATCCCAAGGTACTGTATGTGGGACGCCATCCACTAGTGTGATGTGGACACAAGTTACTCGGCCTGGATATACATATCCCACCACCACCACCAGCACAGTAGACTACTTTGATATGTATGTGATTAGACAGTTATTCACTTGTTAGGACTGAGATGGTATCCATGCAGCACACTGGGCCAGTGGAAGCCACAACCCACACTGCTGACCCCTTTGCAAATGCTTACAACGGACATGCCACAGATTGCATGGAACTTGCACACACATTTCTAACCCAGACCCTATGCACAAAGGTTAGGCATCCTGTCCGGTGGACCCCAGACAGAGGCAGATTGTATAACAATAGCAGGAGGCTACTGCAGGACAGAGCAGATTCACATTAAGGGAAGGCATCTGTGGTCAGCACTGGTACTACACTACGGTCCCTCATAACAACGGCCACGGCCTACTCTGGGAGGGAAATGGCCACAAACACTATGGATAACCACAAGGCCTTCTTCAGTTATGTTACACATATGGACCAAATGCCTCAGATATGCTCTGTGTTAATACACACCTACTTAATATTCACCAAACACACAGATATTGGCAACATTCTTGCAGACAGATTCGGTGCATGTATCCCCCCTCCTTCTCCCCCACCAGTTGCAATAGTTATCACAGCTGTATGTAACCTCCCTATCATCTCACATGTCCAGGTGAGGGCTGCCCTCAGCAAAGCAGAACACACAGCATCACTGTGACCTCATGGTATCCCTGGATGTGTGCTACCTGCACTCCAAGAGGACATACAACCGCATATAACACTGATAATTTATCTTGGCCGTACTACAGGATATGTACCTGGACAGTGGCATACAGCGACAGTGGTCCCACACCACTAAGGAGGCACCTTGACTGACCCTGGGAACTACCACATCATATGCATAACCGGCCTGGTCTGCTAAGCTATGGAATTATGCAGTATGGGATGCATATGCAGTGATATCGGGTACATGCAGACACTTGTTCCCAGCCAGTGTGCCTTTGTGATGGGCTGATCCTGCCTTTTGAACCTGGCTGACCTTTCAAAGCAGTCACTACAGCCATTGCTGAGGGCAACGCACAGACAACTGCTGCCAGGATCATGGCCTAACACTGATTGACATGTAATGTATAGTCATCTCCTTCTGGTGGAACTACGTGGACATACCTATAGATACAGACCTATGACATATTTGGAGGGTTCACAGTATGCACACTATTAACCTGCTACTTTGCATTACCTGTGTTTGTCGCAGATGGTTGCGTTACCACTGCTTCTGATTCCTGCTGCTACTGTCACTGCTGACAGCTTAGAGTCACAGAGTCACAGTGTGTAGCGTGTTTTTTTTTTTTTTTTCTCTCTCAGTTTGTCTCTCTCCCTTTGTCTGCTTCCAGACAGTGCAATGAATGTATTGCATGTGTGGAGTGTTAGTACAGGATGCTTTTGTAGGTATCTGCATAGGTCCATGTGATGGCCTCTGCACCAATTGTAAGTCAGCATTTGCTAATTGCATACAGCCAGTTGTCTACTGATTGCAGTTCTCACTGTGATTTCAGGTCAGTGCTATAAAAGGGTATGTGAGATAGGCGTTGCCCTTTCAGATTGTAAGGGCGGGGACCATGCTGGTATGCTGTGGACACTGTTCTGTGAGTGTAAAGGTTAGTATCTCTCTCATGATTCAGGCTGTGCTGTAGATTCACATTTCTCCATTCCTCTCTCCTGTTCCCTGTAGTAAGTGTGTATGCACAATGACACCTACAACTATATATAGATATATATTTATATATATATATATATGTACATATACATACATTTATATATGTACATTAACTGACATTATTACCTACAAGCTACCAACTAGCATGGCTGTTTCTGTTCACACACTACTATTATGGGAATCCAGTAGTTTTGACAGTAATTATACATGACATACTTTGGGTACTACACATCCTATATTCCCTTTACATTCATCCCTACTATTACATGTTATATTTATTTTAGCACAATGTTCTTGTATAAGAGTCATGGTTTAGTGGTAGGTCATACAGACTACTGTTTCCAAGGTCCTGGGTTCGGGACTGACAGTGGGATTTTATTTTGCTTTTGAACTGAGTACAGGACCTGTCAATCAAAGTGACTAAGGCACTTTTAAGCAGTTGTAACCGGGTTAGTGCTGGTTTGCGCGGAGCTCACGCATGCGCACTGGCGGTTAGCTCCACGCACACACGCGCACACCCGCTTACAACCGCTTAACAGTGCTTATTCTGGCACACACCCACGCTATTTTCTTTGAAAGAAATGAAAATGGGGAGACAGGAAAGTGGTGAAAAAGGGGTCACAAAGAGGGTAAGACAGTAGGTAAACAAGCTTGTGATTTGCAGGAGGGATGTAGGTAAGGCCCATAGCTGCCCATTTCTTCATCAGCAACAGCTGTGCATATGTATGTAATTTGGTGTGACATTTGAAACCTTCCACCCCTGAGAGAGGTGTCAGGACAACAATAATACTTGTTGTACAGCCAATTGTAATTGATAGTTTGCATGTCCAGCAGACATGTGTGCGGAATGGGCAGCTATGTATGGGGCGTAATTTTTTTGTGGGTACAGAGTGCCCTTTTTTTTTTTTTCAGGTGAGAGTGGTATGTCAGGTGAAGGAAGTCGGTACAGCTGGGGAGGTAGGTTGGGTAGGTAAACAGACAAGACAAACAAGACGCATACAGGGGCGGTGTATGACACGTGTGCGGGGGTTACACAATTGATAGGGACGGAGGTTTGGATATCCAGAGCCCATGAGCCCACAGATGGCAACAGTGGAACTGATATCCCCACCCATAGGCAGTTGCCACTGTTCCTTCACTGCCCAGGATGGGGCTGTGCTGGGGGCTGTGTAGGCCGGGCAACAGGCATGCCCGTAAGTTGTGCCACCCGTGCCTCAAGCTGGCATAGGGGCTCGAGAACAGAGTCCCGAATCTCCCTACGCACCACAGTCCGGATGCTACGGAGGGTGAGTGGTGGTTCTCCTCCGGCCACTCTTGTAGAGGGGGGGTGAGCCCCATCCCCTGCAGTGCTTCCACCCACAGGTGGCACAGGGCCACCGGAGGAGGGTTCAGACTGGGCACTAGTGCCAGGTGCACTTGCCAGCTGAGGTGGGAGAGGTGGGTCCGCTGGAACCCGCCTTCCCTGTCGTCCTATGTTTTTCATTATGTCATGACAGTTTGGGTTAGTGACATATAATACCATTCACAATTAGTTGTAACAGCATGCATTAGTATTCCCATTAACCAAACACCCAGATATTCACACCACTGAACAGCGAGCATAACACATGCATAATTTGAACAGCAATACACAGTCCAACAACATGCAGGGTTGATTGATGGCAACAGGCCATCAGGTTTGGATGTATGAACAGGGCAGATGCATCAACGGACATGCAAATATATATGACCCAACAGGACAAACGTCCAGGGGTGTTAATTGTGATTGCACATACCATTTTCACGTGGAATGGGTTATATGTGGTTATAGGGTGGGGTGAAGAAAATAATATTAACACCTTCAAATACCAATACATATGCTGTGCATTTCTAATAGCTGCACATATATACACACTACTGTTCTAACTAGTTTCCTATATGATAACTATTTCAACTTGGTGATAGGACTGTTACTGCTACATCAATATACATTTTATTGTTCTTCATACACATTCATATCTAGCTTTGTTC
>NW_025049115.1:22500-26609 GCF_019279795.1 Protopterus annectens | reverse complement strand
ATAAAACAGGTTTTCACACCACTCTGCAATGACTACACTTTCATAAATGTGTTAGAACTGTGTACATTGCTTTATATTAAACCCTGGTAGTCATCGTGACTTTACTCACAATCCAGCAGGCCTAGTTTGGCTGTAGGTAAATAGATTAGCACATCTGCAGGTGTTCATGTTGCTTTACTTGGTTTCCTGGCTGGCAACAGTGTTGTTGGCCATAAAACTGCACTTGTGTCCATGTAAGCATCATGCATGGCGAGCTTATGCAAGCCTCACTGCTGCTCATATTGTTAACAAGTAAACTCAGTGTAGACTTCGCACTATTATCTGCAGGGAGTTTATTGAATCCGCAGGATAATCTAGTTTTCTGCATCTTTGTGAAACTCATACTTTCTCCAACAGTAAATTCACAGATGTTGTTGGCTTTACATGATATACAGTAACAAGTCCTGGGCTATATGGCAAACACAAGTGTTAAAGGGTAAACACTTTTATGCAGCTATAAACCTGTTTAAATATACCTTGTTAAGTGTTTTATGCCTGCAGCCCTACTTAAGTACTTTGCTGTGCGGTGCCTAGAGAACAAGTCATGTGATTAGTCTTCAGGGCTCTTGGTCTACAGCTCATTAAAACACACAATGCAATTGTAAGAACACATCTTAATTGTACTGGATTTATCCACCCTGATTAAACAGTGAAACTGTGAGAAAATATGTTTATTGAACAGGTAAAAAAAATACTTTACTTGTTACTGTAGTTGTATTAAAAAGTACCTAGATGATCTCCATCCATCCTGCTAGCACAAAGGAATTTTATATCTCCTTAATGTGAGTTCTGGCATCTAATTGTGCAGTTCCAGTAAATGTAAAACAGGGATGAGTATGTTTCCAAAACCTTCTTAGAGAATTCATGCCAAATGATATCCAAACAAGTTCAATATTTTTATACTGTCTCCTACCAGAAACACGTATATACTCTCTCTTCCTTTGGGCTCGCCAACTCTTCAATGCAATGGTTCCATAGCTCCTTCTCAAACAGAACACAAGCAGTGAAATGGAAAAATGATTTATCCACCTTCTTGCCAATAAGTATTGATTTCCCACAAGCATCCATACTAGCCCCCATGCTTTTCAAGATATTCATCAGCAACATCTTCCATTCTACAAAAAATGCTACCCAGTTCAATATGCTGATGACGCAACCCTAGTCTGCTCTGTCAAATCTTTCTGTAAACTCCAAGACTTTATACAATTCTTACTGATTTAAACATGGTTAAATAATTGACAAATACTTTTAAACAATAAAAAATAAAATTACTGCTCTTCATCTCAAAGCACTTGTCTTCCAGAACAACATTAGTCACTAGTCTGTGCCAATAACCCATGATAGAACAAGTAAACAGCACAAAATTACTGGTTGTTAACATAACTGACCAGTTGAAATTCAACCACTGTGTATCACGCATGGTTAAAACACTCATCAAAAAGTAGGTACATTGCACTGAGTAAAAATGTACCTCATTGATACAGCCAGAAGCTGTACAGCCTATGTTTTCTTGCTGCCATCTCTCCTCAATGCTGCCCCAGTCTTTATTAACCTTCAAATCTCACAACTGTCCATACTTGATCAATTTTATAACAGAATAGCCAAATTTGCAGTGAACTGTACCAATAGAACAAACCACTGCCTAGCCCTCAGAGAATTAAACTGGTTAGAACTAACATATCACTTAGCTCTTTCTCAGCTAACTACAATACACAGTCTTCTTTATAAGCCAGAAAATTGCCCAGCCATTAATACAGCACTACAACTACAACAGAAATTTACACTCTATAGAAAAATCACTACTATCAAATCATCCAATACTGTACGTGACTCTATAGTGTTGCTAAACTACAGGACCACATCCACTACCACTGAAATTCATTCTAAATGCAAGCTTATTTAAAACACAGTGTTTGTTGATGTATATTACTGAATGTATGTTTACTTATTTTTAATATGTTGGAATTTTCCTCACCAGGCCTCCGCTGAAAAGGGGATGTGGACTAAACCCAGCTGGACAAACCCAGTAAATGAAAGCAAAATATATAAATAATAAAGTACAATAAAATACACTGCTCATCATCTAAAGTTATTTTTTCTAGGCAATATTAATATTAATTAGGAATACATAGCTTACCTTTCACAATATCATTCATTTTAAATGTTGAATTGATAGGCTGGTCTAATGCTGTGTGATTAATTTTGCAAGTAACATGCAAGTCTATTTCTGCTTGAACAGTGATGTCACTTTTTACTTGATATGTCTTGTCTGCACCATATGGCTGGATATCTCGTTTGAATCCATGCAGCTCCTCCTCATTTTTCCACCAGGTGAGATCTATGTTCTCTGGGTAAAATCCAGTAGATACGCAGCTTACGACCACGCTGCTGTTAATATCAACTCGATCTTTTGGTCCGGAAACTGATGGAAGGGAAGGTTCTGTTCAAAAATTAAATATTAAGAATTAAGTTACCCAACAGAAGTAATAAATGTGGACTCATTAACTACAAAATGAATACAAAGCAGTTTAAAATGAACATGATTATCTGATCATAAACTAAAAATGTATTACTACTAATGTGTTCACTCTTTAAATATAAAGCACAGAATCATGCATTTTTCAAACATCACAACTTAACAGTAATATATATATATATATATATATATATATATATATATATATATATATATACATATATATTTATTTATTTATTTTTTCAGTGCTATATGGTTGTGAACACACGATGATGTCATAGAGACACCTGCCTTACTGCATTATTTAGAAAGGACTAAGGTTGGGAATAAACATTATATCATGTCATTTAAGGTTTCTGAAGTCCAGCTGCCTTATTCTCCCCTCAAACTCTGACAGTAAGTTTAACAGCACAATGCAGCATTTATATATTTTATTCCTGTTTTATTGCTTTACTCGCAAATAAATTATTGGCCACTTTATATTTTTGGAATCCTCTGTCGCTGGCAACATTTTTGATTTTCAAGAACCATGCATGACTTGCACAATTTCCACTTTAGATTCAGGGAAACAAGAGTTACTGTACATCTTGGATCCCAAAGAAACAAAAAATATGTATCTCAAGCAAGTCTGACACTGTTGCAACTAAAGCAGAGTTCAGTTAAAATTGCAATTCTACTACTACTACTACTTCTAATAATAATAATAATAATAATAACTGAAAAATAAACAAGAATACTAAATTAAATATTTCATCATTTGCAGGCAGAATTTATGAAGACCTCCCTATCACATACAACAATGTTATGCTAAGAATTATGTGCATGTTGTGAATTTGTAATACTTTGCAAAGGATTAATTTTATAAAACACCCATTGCACCATGGAGATGTAGCATAATGATGTATAAAACACCCACTGCACCATGGAGATGTAGCATAATGATGTATAAAACACCCACTGCACCATGGAGATGTAGCATAATGATGTATAAAACACCCACTGCACCATGGAGATGTAGCATAATGATGTATAAAACACCCACTGCACCATGGAGATGTAGCATAATGATGTATAAAACACCCACTGCACCATGGAGATGTAGCATAATGATGTATAAAACACCCACTGCACCATGGAGATGTAGCATAATGATGTATAAAACACCCACTGCACCATGGAGATGTAGCATAATGATGTATAAAACACCCACTGCACCATGGAGATGTAGCATAATGATGTATAAAACACCCACTGCACCATGGAGATGTAGCATAATGATGTATAAAACACCCACTGCACCATGGAGATGTAGCATAATGATGTATAAAACACCCACTGCACCATCAAGACGTAGCATAATGATGTATAAACCACCCACTGCAGCATGGAGATGTAGCATAATGATGTATAAAACATGCACTGCACCATGGAGATGTAGCATAATGATGTATAAAACACCCACTGCACCATGGAGATGTAGCATAATGATGTATAAAACACCCACTGCACCATGGAGATGTAGCATAATGATGTATAAAACACCCACTGCACCATGGAGATGTAGCATAATGATGTATAAAACACCCACTGCACC
>NW_025049115.1:0-20000 GCF_019279795.1 Protopterus annectens | reverse complement strand
ACAGGTAGCTAAATAAGTTCCAGGATAAAAAAGCGTCTAATCTTGGTATGTGCACTGGTCAGGACTAGAACAAAATTGCAGTGTAGAATCCATATGACATGGAAACATTCCTACAATGGGGTTAGCTAGGCTCAGGCGGAGATTGTCCACCCTGTTTTAAAAGGAAATACTCCACAAAAATTACAAAAATTGAGAGACCAAAAAAAACAGCCATAAAGATGATAGAGTAGACTATTGAGGATGAGTAAAAAATTATGTAGCGTTACTTTTATGAAAGAAGCCTAGAATTTCCTGAGAGAAGATATTCAAAAAGATTAAGAGAAAAATTTGAGGAAAGAAAAATACTTGCAGAAGAAAAAACTGTCAAAAGCTTCAAATTAAAATTTGTGTTCATTAATACAACAGATCCATGAAAAACATTATATAGACAAATAAACTTTGGCTGTTTGTAAAAAGAAATGACAAAGGAAGTACAAAAATATAAAGAACAAAGTGTAGAGATTATTGAAAGGTGTAAAAACATGGACATGGCAAAGAAAAGGAGATCTGATATGGTGTGATATTTATGCAAAGGAGGAAGCCAAACTGATCAATAAAAAACAACTCCAAAGATATTTGAAGAGAAATACAGGCAAAGGCACCCAGATATGGAAAATTAGACAATACACAAAATAAGATCACAAAGGGAGAACATACAAAAGAAGATTAATAAAGTAGGAGTTAAACAAATAGAAGCTGAAGTTATGGAATATGTGCGAAGTGAAGGATCTAGTGTAGAAGGTCTAATACAGGTTATTTCACAGTATTATAAGACAATGAGTCCCCACATTAAGGAGAAACATAATGCAGGAGACATCCGAAGAAGAAATTTTATCATGGGAAAGAAAAAGAGATTTATTATCGTGCATTATGTATGCCAAGGAGAAAGCAAAACTTAACAATCCAAAAAAGCATCACTAAGAGAAATACACACAAAGGTATCCAGATATGGACAATTTTACTATACGAAAAGTAAGAAAACAAAGGGTAAAAGTAGAAAGGAGGGTTTGTAATGGAGAAACTGAAGAAATGGAAACTGAAGTTATGGATTACTTGTGAGCTGAATGATTCAGAGTATAAAATCCAACTCAGGTAACATCACAGCATGATGGAAAAATGAGTCCCCAAATTAACAGAATGAATGGGAAGCATCCAGTCACTTTACACATGAAGATGCTTTGCAGTTTTCAGCAGAAAAGCAGTACAAAAGTTAAATTGGAGTTACAGAGCATGGAAAGCGGCAGGAAACAGTGACAACTCTGACTCAGTCAATGTTGTAGAGCGATAGGCCAATAAGTTCCCATATGAAAGAGCAACAGATGATGCAGGATGCAATTGAAGAAAGTATGACACAGGAAGATGTTCTGGAACTTTCTGTAGAATGCCCACATGAAAAAGAGAACAAACAATGTGCCCTCAGTTTAGAAAAAAATGATCTAGGGATAGAGTTGTTTGATTTAATAGCGATGGATAGACATATTAAGATCAATGAAAGAAACAAATTACAGAAAGTAAATAAGACCCAAAATGTTAGAAGTCTGATAAAATAGTGAACACAGTAATCAAGTCTTTTAACAGAAATTTGTGAAATATAACAAAAGAAAATAAGATATATTACTGTCCAGATAAATCAATAACAGAAGAAGTCTCACTGCAAAAATGCAGAGCATTAAGGGAAAGGAATGGAAGAAATAAAATGCCACCATGAAAGCACTGAGCAGAGAAAACTATAAAGTAATTAAGACAAGACGTGTCACTGTTAGAAAAGTATAGAAGAAGTAACAGATCAAAAATCCAACTCAGGTAACATCAAAATGCTTAGAAAGATAGCTGTGACATCAATTCTGAATGCAAGCTTATTTAAAACACAACTAAAACTTCACCTATCAAACAAATGGATCTGCTCTTCTACATCTCCAGGATAAATGCCACTGTTATCTTTAGCTTGCCATATCATCAAATATTTTTTTTCATTCAGAATCCTACACCACATAATCAGTCTTCACCAATACTCGAGTAATTTTATTAACATCTCTAAGCTAGATACATAGTTTTGTGACATTGCCCATCCCTGCCTCTATACTTATATATAAATAAATAAATATTTTCTTCATTCAGAATCCTACACCCTGCAACCAGTCTACACCAATACCTGAGTACTTTTACTAACATATCTAAGCTAGATACATAGTTTTGTGACACTGCCCATTCCCCACCTCTATACTTATATATAAATAAAGAAGTCATTGTCTCTGAACCTGCTTAACACCCCACCTCTTAATTACAATATCAACATTTCCTGCCCTAAATAGTTCTTTCCCCTCACCTTGGTTTCTTTGAATTTGTACTCACTAATCACATGATCTATTACCTATATGATAAACTCACTAACACACCTCTTCAAATGCAATGTTCAAAATCTACTAATGCATAAGTATGTTTTATACTGTTATAGCAGCCTCTACTTTCATATGAATGTAATCTAATCATCAATTGTTTGTGTAACTGTTAATGTATAGTATTTAATGTCTGTTCATGTATATTACTGAATGTATGTTTAATTATTTTTAATGTGTTGGAACTTTTCTCACAGGGCCTCTGCTGAAAAGATGTTGCAGGCTAAATTCAGCTGACAAACCCAGTAAATGAAAGAAAACGAAATAAATAATAAAATACATTAAAATACATTACTCATCATATAAAGATATTTTTCTAGGAAATAATAATGTTAATTAAGAATATATAGCTTACTTTTTACAATATTATTTATTTTAAAAGTTGAATTGATATGCTGGTCTAATGCTATGTGATTTATTTTGCAAGTAACATAAGAGTCTATTTCTGCTTGAACGGTGATGTTGCTTTGTACTTGATAGGTCTTGTCTGCACCATATGGCTGGACATCTGTTTTGAATCCATGCAGCTCCTTTTCATTTTTCCACCATGTAAGATATATCTCCTTTGGGTAAAATCCAGTAGATACGCAGCTTACTACCACACTGCTGTTAATATCAACTCGATCTTTGGGCCCGGAGACTGATGGAAAGGAAGGTTCTGTTCAACAATGAAATATAATAATTAACTTATCAAACAGAAGTAATAAATGTGGACTTATTAACTACAAAATTAATTCAAAGGTATTTATAACGAACATGCCTATCTGATCATAAACTAAAAATGTATTACTACTGATGAATTCCTTCTTTAAATAAAAAGCACAGAATCATAATATTTTCAAACATCACAACTTAACAGTAACATCGATATATTCAATTCTTCAGTGGTATTAGGTTTTGAACACATCATGATCTCATAGAGAAATAGTGCCACCTGCCTTACTGTATTATTCAGAAAGGACTAAGGTTGGGAATATATATTATATGATGTCATTTAAGGTTTCTGAAGTCCAGCTGCCTGATTCTCACCTCAAACTCTGACAGTAAGTATAACAGCACAATGCAGCATTTATATATTTTATTCCTGTTTTATTGCTTTACTCGCAAATAAATTATTGGCTGCTTTATATTTTTGGAATCCTCTACCCCTGGCAACCTTTTTGTTTTTCAAGAACCATGCAAGACCTGCACAATTGCCACCTTACAGTTCAGGAAAATAAGTATTATTGCATCTCTTTGATCCCAAAATCTTACAGAGAGAAATAGAAATATGTATCACAATCACATCTGACACTGTTGCAACTAAAGCAGAATTCAGTTAAAATTTCAAAAATAATAATAATAATAATAATAATAATAATAACAATAGCTGAAAAATAAACAAGGGAATTAAATTAAATGTTTCATCATGTGAGGGTAAAATTTATGTAGACCTGCCTATCACATAAAACAATGTTATGCTAAGAATTATGCACATGTTGTGAATTTGTAATACTTTGCAAAGAATTAATTTTATAAAACATCCACTGAAACATGGAAATGTAGAATAATGATGTATAAAACACCCACTACACCATGGAGAGGTAGCATAATGATGTATAAAACACCCACTGCACCATTGAGATGTAGCATAATGATGTATAAAACACCCACTGCACCATGGAGATGTAACATAATGATGTATAAAACACCCACTGCACCATGGAGATGTAGTATAATGAT
Organism: Protopterus annectens; assembly: GCF_019279795.1. Lineage (NCBI taxonomy): Eukaryota > Metazoa > Chordata > Ceratodontiformes > Protopteridae > Protopterus > Protopterus annectens. The sequence continues at coordinate 15,843 of NW_025049115.1, read as the reverse complement.
GTATAAAACACCCACAGCACCATAGAGATGTAACATAATGATGTATAAAACACACACTGCACCATGGAGATGCAGCATAATGATGTATAAAACACCCACTGCACCATGAAGATGTAGCATAATGATGTATAAAACACCCACTGCACCATGGAAATGTAGAATAACGATGTATAAAACACCCACTGCACCATGGAGATGTAGCATAATGATGTATAAAACACCCACTGCACCATGGAGATGTAGCATAATGATGTATAAAACACCCACTGCACCATGGAGATGTAACATAATGATGTATAAAACACCCACTGCACCATGGAGATGTAGTATAATGATGTATAAAACACCCACAGCACCATAGAGATGTAACATAATGATGTATAAAACACACACTGCACCATGGAGATGTAGCATAATGATGTATAAAACACCCACTGCACCATGGAGATGTAGCATAATGATGTATAAAACACCCACTGCACCATGGAGATGCAACATAATGATGAATAAAACACCAACTTCAACATGGAGATGTAGCATAATGATGTATAAAACACCCACTGCACCATGAAGATGTAGCACAATGATGTATAAAACACCTACAGCACCATGGAGATGTAGCATAATGATGTACAAAACTCCCACTGCACCATGGAGATGTAGCATAATGATATATAAAACACCTACTGCACCATGGAGATGTAGCATAAGGATGTATAAAACAACCACTGCACCATGAAGATGTAACATAATGATGTATAACACACCCACTGCACCATGGATATGTAGCATAATGATGTATAAAACACACTGCACCATGGAGATGTAGCATAATGATGTATAAAACACCCAATGCACCATGGAGATGTAGCACAATGATGTACAAAACACCCACTGCACCATGGAGATGTAGCATAATCATGTATAAAACACACACTGCACCACGGAGATGTAGCATGATGATGTATAAAACTCCCACTGCACCATGGAGATGTAGCATAATGATGTATAAAACACCCACTGCACCATGGAGATGTAGCATAATGATGTATAAAACACCCACTGCACCATGGAGATGCAGCATAATGATGTATAACACACCCACTGCACCATGGATACATAGCATAATGATGTATAAAACACACTGCACCACGGAGATATAGCATAATGATGTATAAAACACCCACTGCACCATGGAGATGTAGCATAATGATGTATAAAACACCGACTGCACCATGGAGATGTAGCACAATAATGTATAAAACACCAACAGCACCATGTAGATGTAGCATAATGATGTATAAAACACCCACTGTACCATGGAGATGCAGCATAATGATGTATAAAACACCCACTGCACCATGGAGATGTAGCATAATGATGTATAAAACACCCACTAGAGCATGGAGATCTAGCATAATGATGTATAAAACATCCACTGCAGCATTGAGATGTAGCATAATAATGTATAAAACACCCACTGCACCATGGAGATGTAGCATAATGATGTATAAAACACGCATTGCACCATGGAGATGTAGCATAATGATGTATAAAACACCCACTGCACCATGGAGATGTAGCATAATGATGTATAAAACACCCACTGCACCATGGAGATGTAACATAATGATGCATAAAACACCAACTTCACCATGGAGATGTAGCATAATGATGTATAAAACACCCACTGCTCCATGGAGCTGTAACATAATGATGTATAAAACACCCACAGCACCATGGAGATGTAGCATAATGATGTATAAAACACCCACTGCACCATGGAGATGTAGCATAATTATGTCTAAAACACCCACAGCACCATGGAGATGTAGCATAAAGATGTATAAAACTCCTACTGCACCATGGAGATGTAGCATAATGATGTATAAAACACCCACTGCACCATGGAGATGTAGCATAATGATGTATAAAACACTCACTGCACTATGGAAATGTAGCATAATGATGTATAACACACCCACTGCACCATGGATATGAACCATCATGATGTATAAAACACACTGCACCATGGAGATGTAGCATAATGATGTATAAAACACCCACTGCACCATGGAGATGTAGCATAATGATGTATAAAACACCCACTGCACCATGGAGATGTAGCATAATGATGTATAAAACACTTACTGCACCATTGAGATGTAGCACAATGATGTATAAAACACTAACTGCACCATGGAGAGGTAGCATAATGATATATAAAACACCCACTGCACCATGAAGATGCAGCAAAATGATGTATAAAACACCCACTGCAGCATGGAGATGTAGCATAATGATGTATAAAACACCCACTAGAGCATGGAGATGTAGCATAATGATGATGTACAAAACACCCACTGCAGCATTGAGATGAAGGATAATGATGTACAAAACATCCACTGCACCATGGAGATATAACATAATGATGTATAAAACACCTACTGCACCATGGAGATGTAGCATAATGATGTATAAAACACTGACTGCACCATGGAGATGTAGCATAATGGTGTATAAAACACGCACTGCACCATGGAGATGTAGCATAATGATGTACAAAATACTCACTGCACCATGGAGATGTAGCATACTGATAAATAGAACACCCACTGCACCATGGAGATGCAAAATAATGATGTATAAAACACCCACGGCACCATGGAGATGTAGCATAATGATGTATAAAACACTGACTGCACCATGGAAATGCAGCGTAATGATGTATAAAACACCCACTGCCCCATGGAGATGTAGCATAATGATGTATAAAACACCCACTGCACCATGGAAATGTAGCATAATGATGAATAAATCACCCACTGCACCACGGAGATGTAGTATAATGATGTATAAAACACCCACTGCACCATGGAGATATAGCATAATGATGTATAAAACACGCACTGCACCATGGAGATGTAGCATAATGATGTATAAAACACCCACTGCACCATGGAGATATAGCATAATGATGTATAAAATACCCACTGCACCATGGAGATGTAACATAATGATGCATAAAACACCCACTGTACCATGGAGATGTAACATAATGATGCATAAATCACCCACAGCACCATGGAGATGTAGCATAATGATGATGTATAAAACACCCACTGCATCATGGAGATGTAGCATAATGATGTATAAAAAACCCACTGCACCATGGAGATGTAGCATAATGATGTATAAAAGACCAACTGCACCATGCAGATGTAGCATAATGATGTCTAAAACACCCACTGCACCATGGAGATGTAGCATAATGATGTTTAAAACCCCCACTGCACCATGCAGATGTAGCATAATGATGTATAAAACATCCACAGCACCATGGAGATGTAGCATAATGATGTATAAAACACCCACTGCACCATCGAGATGTAGCATAATGATGTATAAAACACCGACTGCACCATGGCAATGTAGCGTAATGATGTATAAAACACCTACAGCACCATGGCGATGTAGCATAATGATGTATAAAACACCCACTGCACCATGGTGATGTAGCATAATGATGCATAAAACACCCACTGCACCATGGAGATGTAGCATAATGGTGTATAAAACACCCACAGCACCACAGAGATGTAGCATAATGATGATGTATAAAACACCCACTGCACCATGGAGATGTAGCATAATGATGTATAAAACACCCACAGTGCCATGGAGATGTAGCATAATGATGTATAAAACACCCACTGCACCATGGAGATGTAGCATAATGATGTATAAAACACCCACTGCACCATGGAGATGTAGCATAATGATGTATAAAACACCCACTGCACCATGGATATGTAGCATAATGATGTATAAAACACCCACTGCACCATGGAGATGTAACATAATGATGTATAAAACACCCACAGCACCATGGAGATGTAGCATAATGATGATGTATAAAACACCCACTGCACCATGGAGATGTAGCATAATGATGATGTATAAAACTCCCACTGCACCATGGAGATGTAGCATAATGATGTATAAAACACCCACTGCACCATGGAGAAGTAGCATAATGATGTATAAACCACCCACTACACCATGCAGATGTAGCATAATGATGTATAAAACACCCACTGCACCTTGGAGATGTAGAGTAATGATGTATAGAACATCCACTGCACCATGGTGATGTAGCATAAATATGTATAAAACACCCACTGCACCATGGAGAGGTAGCATAATGATGTATAAAACACCCACTGCACCATGGAGATGTAGCATAATGATGTATAAAACAGCCACTGCACCATGGAGATGTAGCATAATGATGTATAAAACACCCACTGCACCATAGAGATGTAGCATAATGATGCATAAAACACCCACTGCACCATAGAGATGTAGCATAATGATGCATAAAATACCCACTGCACCATGGAGATGTAGCATAATGATGTATAAAACACCCACTGCACCATGGAGATGTAGCATAATGATGTATAAAACACCCACTGCACCGTGGAGATATAGCATAATGATGTATAAGACACTGACCGCACCATGGAGATGTAGCATAATGATGTATAAAACACCCACAGCACCATGGAGATGTAGCATAATGATGTATAGAACACCCACTGCACCGTGGAGAGGTAGCATAATGATACAAACATTGAGAACAAACCATGGTTTTGTATAAGGTTCTGTAGCATTTCCGTTGGAGAAATGGGTGTTATAATAATAACCATTACAAACATGTTGTGCATTTTAGTGCTCAGAACAGCATTATTATCATTATTATTATTATTATTACAATACCCACCTCTTCTTGGAGCTCTGTAGGTTAATAATAATAAGCATTACAAACAAATACTGCATTTTCAGTGCTTATATGAGCATTTCTATTTAACACACACACACACACACACACACACACACACACACACACACACACACACACACACACACACACACACACACACACACACACACAGCAGAGATGATAAAATCAGCAAGAAAAGCAAAATTCCTGGGACTGTGTACAGTGTAGGATCCTTAAGACATTTAAACATTCCTACATTGCGGTTAGGGCAGGCTCAGGTGGAGGTTGTGCACCCTCTTTTAGAAGGAAGTAGTCCATAAAAATCACAAAAACTGACAGGCCAAAAAAGAGCCATAAAGATGATAGAGTGGACCATGAAGAGAAAGAAATGATGTAGTGCTATTATTACACAAAAAGCCTACAATTTACTGATAGATTTTCAAAAAGATGAAGAGAAAATTTCAAGGAAAGAAAAATACTTGCACAAGAAAAAACTGTCAAAAGCTTCAAATGAAAATCTGTGTTCATTAACACAATAGATCTATGAAAAACATTATATAGACAAAGAAACTTTGGCTACTTGGAAAAAGAAGTGACAAAGGAAGTACAAAAATATAATGAACAAAGTGTAGAGATTTTTGAAAGGTATAAAAAAAACAAGGACATGGCAAAGAAAAAGAGATCTGATATTGTGCGATATTTATTCAAAGGAGGAAGCCAAACTGATCAATAAACAACAATTCCAAACATATTTGAAAAGAGATACAGGCAAAGGAACCTAGAAATGGAAAGCTTCACAATACAAAAAAATAAGATCACAAAGGAGGAACGTACAACAGAAGATTTGTAAAGTAGGAATTAAACAAATAGAAGCTGAAGTTATGGAATATGTGTGAAGTGAAGGATCTAGTGTAAAAAGTCTAATGCAGGTTATGTCACAGCATTATAGATCAAGGAGGCCCTAAATTAAGGACAAACGTGGCTCAAGTGACATCTGTAGGAGCAATTTGATCATGGGAAAGAAAAAAGAGCTTTATCATGGTAGAATATGAATGCAAAGGAGAAAGCAAAACTTAACAAAACAAAAAGCAGCACCAAAGATATTTAAAGAGAAATACAGGCAAAGCTTCCAGATATGGAAAATTTCATAATACAAAAAAAACATAAGAAAACAAAGGGTGAAAGTAAAAAAGGAGAATTAGTAATGCAGAAATTGAAGAAATAGAAACTGAAGTTACAGATTACTTGAGAGTTGAATGATTTAGAGTATAAAATTCAACTCTGGTAACATCACAGCATGATGGAAAATGAGTCTTCAAATTAACAGAATGAACAGGAAGCAACTATTAACTTGACACATGAACAGGCAATGGAGCCTTCAGCAGAACACCAGTACAAAAGCTGTAGTGAAGTTACATGGCATGGAAAGCAGCAGGAAACAGTGACAACTCTGACTCAGTCAATGTTGTAGAGCGATAGGCCAGTGAGTTCGCATATGAAAGAGCAACAGATGACACGGGATGCAGCTAAAGACTATATCTCACAGGAAGATGCTCTGGAACTTTCTGTAGAATGCCTGCAGGTAAAAGAGAACAAAAAATGTCCCCTCGGTTTAGAAGAAAATGATCTAAGGGTAGAGTTGCTTGATGTAATAGTGATACATTAACTTATTAAGATCAATGAAAGAAATAGATTGCAGAAAATAAATAAGACCCAAGATGCTAGAAGTCTGATAAAACAGATGAACACAGTAATCAGGACTATTAACAGAAAATTGTGTAATATAACAGAAGTAAATAAGATATATTACTGTCCAGATAAATTAATAAAAGATGAAGTCTTACCGCAAAAATGCCAAGCAGTAAGGGAAAGGAAGGGAAGAAGTAAAATGTCACCATGGAAGCATTGAGCAGAGAAAACTATAAAGTAATTAAGACAAGAAGTGTCACTTTTAGAAGAGTATAGAAAAGGAACAGATCAAAAATCCAACTCAGGTAACATCAAAATACTTAGAAAGACAGTTAAACGCAAAGTACAGTATCAGAACAGACCAGGCTTTGTAGTACACTATTGCAAATAATTAAACTAAAGATATAGCACAGGCAAAAAAAAACAAAAGATATGCTGATAAATATAAAGGAAAAGTAGAAAATAATAGAGACCTGGGAAACAAACCAATTTGACAAAACAGTTTTTGTACATAACTGCTGCTTGTACAGTCCCCTAAGTTGCATCTAGGTTTTCTCTTAAATAACTTCCAATTCCGTAAAAATCTTAGAATGTATAAATGTAGCTACTGTTTCTGTATGAATGTAAATCGAACTTAACTACTCTGTGTTTAACAGGAACTTAGTAAAATGCAATGTATGCAAATGAAGCTTGTCTCCCCGGGCCACCTCTGAAAATGGTAATTACTCAGTCAGACATTCCCGGTAAACATAGACAAATAAATAAAGCAAAAAGAATAGAAATACCACCAAAAAAGAAGAAATAGACACATTTTGGAGAAATATTTATAAAGACCGTTTGGATGCAGAATGGATAGAAGAAGTAAAAGAAACAGTAAGACGTTGAAATGTACATGATATGAAATGGGATGAATTAAAGATCAGAGAAACTGAAACCAAATTAAGAAACACTATTAATTGTAATCCCAGGCCCAGATGCAGTACCTAATATCTGGATATAAAATATTAAAATCTTTACAAGAAGATTTAGCCTTGAGTAAGAAATACCTATTTGCTCATCCTGAACAGACACCAACTTGGTTAACAACAGGAAAAACAATACTTCTTCTTGAGAGGGAACCTACAAGCCATCCTAAAAACTGTAGACCAATAACTTACCTTCCAACGATATACAAACTATATACTGGAACTGTTACAGACAGAGTTTATAGTTATTTGGAAGAAAACTTACTCATGGCAATAGAACAAAAAGGTAACAAAAGAAAGTCATATGGGGCACAGCAGTGAGGAAATCCTTTTATGTTGTGGAATGTATAAGCAAGGACTTGTCATCTAGGTCCAAAGAGGTCATTATCCCACTGTACTCCACCCTTATCAGACCAATAATAGAGAAAAATGCTCCCTTTGGTAAGTACATGATCAGGCATATGCAGCAACTAGAGTGTCCTCAAAGGCTCATTACAAAAAGAATAAAAGGTGTAACAAACCTGCCTTATGCAGAGCACCTTAAAGCCATTTTTCTGTACTCAGTCTATTATAGATTGCTGAGGGGTGATCTACACCTGACTTGTAAGGGGGGAATTGGACAAAAGACAGTCAGAGGTGGAACAGGAGATAATTAAAACCAATAGCGTAAAATATAGCCTTGGTAATTTTAGTATATATAATTATACTAATATTAAATTAGAAAAAGAACATTTTAAAGTGTTCTCAAAGGGCATGAAATTTGTGCCCAATAAAAAATTTAACATCATTGACAACTTGATTGAATTTAAATTATATTTAAGGAAATTAAATCTGGCTTTATATTTTAAGGATGATAAAGGTAATGCACAGACATGTGAACTCAAAAGAAAAAGTGAATTTACAGCACCCTTACATCCTTATCTTTTATGCTATGAAAAGGTGGTAACTAATGAATTATATAAGTTAAAGCAAACCTTAAAAGTAATTAAAGCAAGAAATAATTTAAGCTTCAAGGAATGGGAGATTTTAAGGGAAATATGTTCTGATCATAGCATTCGTATAATGAAACCAGACAAGGGAGGTGTTTTGGTATTGTTTGATACATCAGAATACACCAATAAAATTTATAGTTTTACAAGATTCAGTTAACTATGAGACAATATCGATCAATGAAATTAATATAGCCTATCAGCACATTGATTTGTATTTGGAAGAATTCCATTTGGATGACAGAATCAATCTAGATGTGTATAATTTTTTTTAAAGGTGGAGCACCCTGTTTTATCCACAATTGTGGGAATCTCTAAAATATATAAGGACATCTTAGAACCCCCCTTCCGTTCAATAATATCAGGTAGTAAATCTAAAACCTTTCCTTTTGGTGTTGTGATTGATAGAGGGCTCAAACATATTTATGGGAAGGTCCCACATATAATTAAAGATTCTAGGGACTTTCTTAGTCATTTGAAACCTAGTATTTGGAAGGATGGGTTAGGATTTTTGACCATTGATGTGGTAGATTTATTTTCATGTATCCCTAAAGAAGATGGACTTGAAAGAATTCACAACAGTATAAGAAAGTATTCTGGTTATGAATGGGAGAAAGTTAGCCTGATTGTCGAATTTATGTCAATAGTTATTGACAATAATTTTATTTATTTCAAGGGAGAATATTACAGGCAGAACAGGGGAGTAGCAATGGGTGCTGCGTGTATGCCAATTTTTTCAAATTTAGTCCCACTGGACTGAGAATACCAGTACATCTTTAATAGCGTCCATTCTAAAAGTATTGAATGTTACACAAGATTTTTGGACGATATATTTATATTGTGGGACGGTACAATTGAAGAGGCTAGTAATTTTGTGGGCTACGTGAGCAATTCCAGCACCTACTTGAAATTTACATACAGTTATATGGCAGGATTCACGAAGGCTTGCACGGAGTGTAAGAGACATGTAACACTCCATGCAAGCCTCGCGATCCAGGAACAGCCCGAAACTCCGTGTAAGAGACCAGCTAAAACGTCTCTTACACGGACTGGGCGTGGATATGTTAAATACCTCACTTGCAGCCGAAAAGTATGCAAATGAGGTATATTAGCGATCCACGAAGCAGAAACCAGCCCGTGTAAGAGACGTTTTAGCTGCAGAAATGTACTCAGTTGACAACTGAGTATGTTTCTACAAAAATCACAACGGAGCCATGTCAGCTCCAAATAAAGGGTGCATATGTGTCAGGCAGCATGCCAATGGCCAAATATGTGGCCATTGGCAAGGTAACCCGATGCAAAAATTATAAACGCAGCGCAGCCCCGCGCAAATGCTGCACTGTATAAAACATAAAAATAAAGGTTATAAACCCACAAATGTGGGTTTTATGCAATACATGGAATGACAATGCAGGGACCAGCAGACCAAAAACAACATGGCCACCGTGTAGTGGTTGCTAAGGGGGGAAGCTGAGTCTAAGACATGTAACTAAGCATTAGTAGGCAATCTCATGTAAATGAGGGTTAGGATACTGAATCCCACAGACACATAGCAAATGAGCACAGTCTGAGTAGTGTAAGAGATACATAAGGGGGAAGAATAGAGTAGGAGATAGGTGACATCACAGGGGGGAATGGTAGAAAGAAATGCAGCTCATTGGAGGTCAGTGTAACATGACAGATGACAGACACAGATCAGGGAAAGAGGAGTGCCACAAGATAAGCATGGGAAGGTCAAGAAATGGAAGGTGTACACTGTTACTTACACCAAAGTTTCTTGCTGGGCGTGCATGCGCACATGTGCGCGCCATGAAGCGCCAGTAGGGCAGTGTGCGCGTTTGTAAGGCAGACTGAGCATGTGGGAGCGTGTTGGTAGATGTTTAACACTATTTGCACTGGTGTGCACGCGTTTTAACCCGAATAGGCAGATCCTGAACCGTGTAAGCATGTGTGCGCGTGTGTAAGCCACTGTGAGCATGTTTCTGCTGGTATGCACGCTGCTCCCCCCTGAGGAAACAAAAAGGAAAAAGGAAGCAACAGAATTAGTAGGAAGCTAGCAGGGAATACTGCTGGAGCTAGCAGGTGAAAACAATTAGAAGCAGGCAATTACACAGGCAGAATAGTAGCCCAGCACTTAAAACTCTGCAAACAGCAGTGCAGGATGTTTCTCTCAAGAGACACTGCAAGACAGGAGTAAGCTATTAGAAGTGAAAACTGAAAAAGCTGAACTCAGAGCAGAAATGTTAGGGGCTGCCATAGCTGTCATAATGAGACATAGGCGACTTGCTGAGGGTGGTGTCAATGCAGATGGTGCCAGACAACCCACAGTGAGGAGACAGAGAAGAGTGTACAGGCCCAGGGTCACCTACCACGGGTTACATGAGCTGGAGATAGTAGACCGCTATAAAGTGGACAGAGAGCTCCTGCAGCAAATAGTTGAGCTGTGCAGGCCACGCCTCACACACAGAACCAACAGAGGGGAACCCATCCCAGTGGAAACCAAGGTATGTGTTGGCCTAAGAATAGTAGCAGCAGGTACCTTCCAAAGACCAACTGGTGATATGATGGGGATATCACAGGCATCAGCCTCCAGGGTACTGCACCAGTTCCTGGATGCCATGTCAGCACATGTCGGTGATCATATATATTTCCCCAATGCCCGTGAGGTATTGGCCAGCAATATGCGTCTCTTCCAGCAAATAGCGGAATACCCTGAGGTAGTGGGTGCAATAGACTGCACGCACATACGCATCAAAGCACCAGCCGGTGAGCGGGGTAGGGCCTACATTAACCGCAAGGGCTTCCCCTCCATCAACTGCCAGGTCATGAGTGATGCCCAGGGCATAATAATGAATGTGTGTGCTGGCTGCCCTGGGAGCTACCACGATTCCCACATCTGGCATTTGACGCAGCTATACCAGACATTTGCCAATGGGGCATCCCACACGGACACCTAGTGGGGGATGCAGGTTATGCACTGGAGCCGTGGCTGATGACACCCATCAGAAATGCACACACACCTGAACAGGAACGCCATAATGAGGCACATGCACAAACACGTAATGTAATAGAGCATGTGTTTGGGCTGCTCAAGTCACGGTTCCGGTGTCTGGACACATCTGGTGGAGCCTTGCAGTACACACCAACTACATGTACCAAAATTGCCATGGTATGTGCTATGCTACATAATATGATCTTGCAAAAACAGCTGCAGCAGGACCAGCATAGGGCCAGGCCAAACAGCCCCCCACCATTGCCAAGGCCATCACAGGCAGAGTGTGACTCGGAGGAGGAACAACCTGAGCCTGCCCCAGTAGGCAGAAGGAGGCGTGCCCAGTATGCCCTGGCCTTGGCAAAGAGGCAACGCATAGCACATACACTGGCTCAGTAGGAACCCTGGGAATGATACCCCCTCTGACTCACTCAAATAATAACAGGGATGCCTAAAATGACATGACCTGCTCACAAACATGTACAGGGAGTGTAATATGCGCATCCGACAGAGGCAGCCCTGCAGCACCACCTGAGGCATGAATGCCATGTGTTAAGTAATGTAACACCATGTACTATATGCACACCTGAGGACCCTGACTAACATCCACCCTCACCAAGCATGAAGCCACAAAATGACGATGGGATGATCAGTTGCAATAACTGGCTGAAGTAATGCAGTTAGTCAAAGGGGAGCCAATGTGTGTCAGCCTGGGAAGACATGCGGAGCATGACATGATGCACCACCTGCTAGGGGTGGCGTGCACCTATCAGTCCAGGCCCCATGGATACTGGCAAAGGCTGTCAGTACCCACAGCATGCCCTGAATAGGTAAGTCTCAAAACACAAACCCACCTTCATAGGTACCACAAGGGATAGGAACCTAGATGTAATGCTACCCAATGCCAGACATCTAAACAGCAAGATGTGTGCAGTGTAAACGCACACAGTATGGAGAATGTTGATATCAGTCCTGTAATAGAAAACTGGGTCAAGGCTCACATCAGCACCCTAACACTACCAGGTTACACCTCATACTGTGCTGTACAGCCACAAAACATGGAACAAGCTACAAAAGGAGGGTGACTAGCAATAAATGTCAAGGATAACCACACCCCCATGTTGGTACCACAACAAGAAGCAGCATGGATTAGCCATGGTCAAATACCAATGGCTAAAACCGCCTCCCAGTATATAGCCTGCTGCAGACTGCTGTCCTAATACCAGGAACTGCACCTGGCCTATGTTGGAATACATGAAAATATCAAGCCCCCCAAACCACATTATATTGTTTGACTGAAAATACCCAGACATACACTGGGAGCATTATACTAGCACCAACACAGTAGGAGAAAAGTTCCCAGCATCCATAAACCAAAATGCCCATGAACAACGTACCACTCCCACAAGAGGGGTAAGCATACTGGATGTGATAATCTGCAACATGTGTACTGGATGGCAAGATGAGAAGTGTATCCCTCACTGGTAAGACCAGACCATAGAGTAATCACACTGGATATACACATCCTGACCACAGTCCCTGGCCAGAAAACCACAGTGAAAAACATGTGTAAAGCATAGGTTGCACCCCTCCAAACCGATGTGGAATCCACGAAAGGCCCTGTGCAAGTGCAGAATATGGGACACACCGCAGAACATGTTATACAGGCATTCCATGAACACAGCCAGGAATGCTTGGAGTATGCAATCACAAATAACAACAAGACACAATGCCATACACGCAGGCATCTGGCATGCTGGACTCCAGCCATTTCCAAACCATGCAAGAGAATGAGGAAGCTACTACATGATAGAGCAAACATAAAAAGGGAAGTAATCACTGATCAGTAGTATGGCAATAAAATATGTCCACACATACAATCCACTAAGGCCAGCCACAACAAGTAGAATCTGTGAATCCAGAGGCAATGTGACACCTGGCCCAAGTACACAGACAACCCAAAACTCCCCCCAATAAATACAAATATATGTGAGAGATGCAACCATATATCCAAACCGGAGGCTGAGCTCCCCCAACTCAGTACTGTCAAAACTAGTCAGGAGGAGAAGGTAACCACATACACCACAAACCCAGTCCCATATAGACCTATCACAACTGTAAACCAAACACATAAACACAGAAAAACATTCCCAGAGGCCCTAATTACAAATGCACCACACCAACAGAAGCCTCCAAAGCAGATCCCAAGCAACCACAACCTCCAAACATAGCACATGCAACACATAGTACACAAAGCTGGTGTGCCAAACAGTCACAGGCCAGAAGGAGAAACAACATGCCTGATACAGTTGTAATAGGTGTCTGTATAGGCAGACACACTGCTGTCCCACTCACCAGACTGAACAAGGGAAATGGTACACTAAGCTGCCTGTAGGCTGCCACAATATGCCACATAACACAAGTATGCAGGTCACCCCAAAGCAAGCAGAAATATGATGCACTCATTGTCCATGCTGGTGTGAATGACCTGAGATGTACCTCCCTGGACTACATGAAAAGAGACATGGATGAGCTCTCTGAGTATGTACCCCAGGCCGGTATGACACTGGCTGTTTGCAGCATCCAACCCTCACCAAGAATGATGCCACAGTACAAACACAGAATGATCAGCTTTAACAGGTGGCACAGTTACAGCTGTCAGTCCAAGAGGGTCTAATGTCTGTCTGATTGAGATGTCATGCATGACAAGGCATGCTGCTGTTCCAGGGATGGCTTGCACCTGTTACCCCTGGGCGTCTGGATACTGGATAAGGCCTTTGCCACCTCCATAGAGCCGTACGTAGGCAAGGCCAAAAAGACTAACCCACCAGCATAGAAAACATAAGTGGTAAGAAACATAAGGGTAATCCTGACCAATGCCAGATGTGTAAACTGCAATATGCATGCCCCTGAGGCACTTCCCAGCATGGAGAACATCGATGTCTGTGCAGTGACAGAAGCCTGCTGCAAGCCTACTGATAGCACACCAGTACTACCAGGTTATACCACATATCATGCGTTATGGCCCCAACACCTGGACCAAACATCAAAGGAGGGGGAGTATCCATATGCAGCACAGACACCCATACGGCCAGGTAACTGACAATGCACAAAGCAGTGGAGACCACCCATGTGCACCTAAGTGTAGTCAAAACTGCTGTATAGTCTGTAGCATGCGACAGACCACACTCTCACACACAAGAACCCCACCCAGACATCCTGAAGACACTGGACAGTATGAATGTCCCACCAAATACCAGACAAGGTACTCACAAATTACCACATAGGTGGTAAACCATTATGTATGCAAGGAGTAATCAGGGACCTAGGGACACAAGTCGACAGTAACCTGTCATGTGAAACTCACAATGCCAATGTGGCTAGGAAGACTGTCGATACTGGATGCTGTATCATGAAAGGATTCACATCTACATCAACAGAGGTCACTGTGCCCCTGTACTGTTCCCTTATCAGACCCATAATCTAGTACAATGACTCATATGGGATGTACCGTACCTGACACCTGCAGTGGTTCGGAAGACCTCAAAGGTACCCCACCAAGAGGATAAAGGGTGTCAAATATATGTCATATGCTGCCTGGCTGTAGACACCCCAGCTGAATGCAGTCACAGACTGCCTACACAAAGGCATTGTATGTCTGTTGTACAAGGCCATGTCCAACACAGGAGTAAAGGACATGCTCCACCACAGGAAATCAAAGCCATTGGAGCTGTGAGAGTGACAGATGTCAGCCTCAACACATAATGAAATAGGATGTGCAGATACATAACCCAGAGGCTCCCCACACTCAGAAACAGGATCCCAATCCATGTTAGGGGGAGCCCCTCACTGACACCCCTCAACAGGAATATTGCCAAGTGGATGGATGATCGTACATATACACTGGGGGTCTTCACTGTGTCACGGCTAGACAGAGGCACAGTAAAGAAAATCATAAATGGCGATAATAGTCACATAGCAAGGGGCGGCGAAAGACACACACACTCTGGCTTGGCTTACTAATGCCCTAGGGTGGATAGCCTAGTATGAACCCATGAACCTATGAAGATACAAATTGTACAGGACACTAAGGATAATCACAAGGCTTACTTAACTGATGGTAGGAACCATGTTGGGAATCCACAGATATGCTCCGAATCACACAGATATTACAAACAACATACCAAGCACACACACATATTGCCAACATACAACCTGACAGGTGCAGTGCAACCCCCAGAATGCAAAATATCTATCCCAGCAGACTGCTGGTCCCCTGACATTGCAGATGCTGAGGTAACAGCCATCAAATTAAGCAAAACACACAGCAGCAAAGGTATGTGATGGTGTCCTGGGCTGAGGCCAACATGGACTCCAAGAATAATGGAATGCCAAATCACACTAGGTCATGGATACTGTACC
>NW_025049114.1:0-35659 GCF_019279795.1 Protopterus annectens | reverse complement strand
TTTTTTTTTTGGGCCCCTTTTAAAGGGAAGAAGAAAAAGTAACCCACGGAAAGTTGTTTTTCTCTCAAAGGGAAAAAGCTAGGAGGCTGAAACTTTGCAGGCGTGTAGGTACTATCCCCCTAAAAAGGGGGAGGGGCAACCCTGGTTCTGGCTTAACTGCCAGTTTCAGTATGACCGATTATTGTTTTAAGCTTTCTTTGCATTTCAAGGCATGTTTCTGCATAGAGAAAAAAAATACTGTGTGGAAAGTTGTTTTTCTCCAAAGGAGGAAAAAGCTGGGAGGAGGCTGAAACTCTGCAGGTGTGTAGGGTACTATCCACCTACAAAGGGGGTAGAGGGCAATCCTGGTTCTGGCTTAACTGCCATTTTCAGGTATGACCGTTTATTGTTTTAGCTTTCCCTATGCATTTTTCAAGCATGTTTCTGCATAGAGAAAAATAACCCCTGGAAAGTTGTTTTTTTCTCCAAAGAGGGAAAAAGCTAGGAGGCTGAAAAACTCTGCACGGGTGTGTGGGGTACTATCCACCCTACAAAAGGGGTTGGACAATCCTGGTTCTGGCCTAACTGCCAGTTTCGGTATGACCGTTTATTGTGTTTTCCTTTCCCTATGGATTTTCAAGCATGTTTCTGCATAGAAATAACCCTGGAAAGTTGTTTTTTTTTTTCTCCAAGGGAGAAAAAGCTAGGAGGCTGAAACTCTGCAGGTGTGTAGGGTATTATCCATACCCTACAAAAGGGGTAGGAGCAATCCTGGTTCTGAAAGCTTAACTGCCAGTTTCAGGTATGACCGTTTATTGTTTTTTTAGCTATCTTTTTGGTTTTCAAGCATGTTTCTGCATAGAGAAAATAATACCACCTGTGGAAGTTGTTGTTTTTCTCCAAGAGGGAAAAAGCTAGGAGGCTGAAACTCTGCAGGTGTGCTTAGGGTATTATCCCCCCTACAAAGGGGTAGGGCAATCCTGGTTCTGTCTTAACTGCCAGTTTCAGTTGCTGACCGTTTATTGTTTTAGCTTCCCCTATGCATTTCAAGCATCTTTCTGCATAGTAGAAAAATAACCCCTGGTAAGTTGTTTTTTCTCTCAAGAGGGAAAAAGCGAGGAGGCTGAAACTCTGCAAGGTGTGGCAGGGGTACTATCCACCCCTACAAAGGGGCAAGGGCAATCCCTGGTTCTGAGAAACTCAACTGCCAGTTTTCCAGTTATATGACCCGTTTATTGTTTTTAGCTTTCCCTTTTGCATTTCAAGCATGTGTTTCTGCATAGAGAAAAATAACCCTGGAAAGTTGTTTTTTTTTTCTCCAAGAGGGAAAAAGCTGGGAGGCTGAAACTCTGCAGGTGTGTGGGGGTACTATCCCACTGCCCTACAAAGAGGTGGGGCAATCCTGGTTCTGGCTTAACTGCCAGTTGCAGTATGACCGCTTATTCGTTTTAGCTTTCCCTATGTATTTCCAAGCAGTGACTTTCTGCATAGAGAAAAATAACCCTGGAAAGTTGTTTTTTTCTTTTCTCAAAGAGGGAAAAAGCTGGGAGGCTGAAACTCTGCACTTGTGTAGGGTACTATCCTCCCTACAAAGGGAATTCCAGGAGCAATCCACGGTTCTGGCTTTACTGCCAGTTTCCAGTATGACCGTTAATTGTTTTTAGCCTTCCCTATGCATTTCAAGCATGTTTCTGCATAGAGAAAAATAACCCCTGGAAACTTTTTTTCTCCAAGAGGGAAAAAAAGCTAGGAGGCTGAAACTCTGCAGGTGTGTAGGGTACTATCCACCCTACAAAGGGGTGGGAGCAATCCTGGTTCTGGCTTAACTGCACCAGTTTCGAGTATGACCGTTTATTGTTTTAGCTTTCCCTATTGCATTTCAAGCATGTTTCTGCATAGAGAAAAAAAATACCTGTGGAAAGTTTTTTTTTTTCTCCAAGAGGGAAAAAGCTAGGAGGCTGAAACTCTCTGCGGGTGTGTAGGGTACTATCACGACCCTACAAAGGGGTAGGGCAATCCTGGTTCTGGCTTAACTGCCAGTTTCAATTATGACAACCGCTTATTGTTTTTAACTTTCTATATGCATTTCAAGCATGTTTCTGCATAGAGAAAAAATAACCCTGGAAATTTTTTTTTCTCCAAGAGGGAAAAAGCTAGGAGGGTGAAACTCTGCAGGTGTGTAGGGTACTATCCACGCCTACAAGGGTAGAGGCAATCCTGGTTCTGGCTTAACTGCCAGTTTCAGTATGACAGATTATTGTCTTTAGCTTTCCTATGCATTTCAAGCATGTTTCTGCATAGAGAAAAATAACCCTGGAAAGTTGTTTTTCTCCAAGAGGGAAAAAGCTAGGAGGCTGAAACTCTGCAGGTGTGTAGGGTACTATCCACCCTACAAAGGAGTAGGGCAATCCTGGTTCTGGCTTAACTGCCAGTTTCAGTATGACCGTTTATTGTTTTAGCTTTCCCTATGCATTTCAAGCATGTTTCTGCATAGAGAAAAAATACCCCTGGAAAGTTGTTTTTCTCCAAGAGGGAAAAAGCTAGGAGGCTGAAACTCTGCAGGTGTGTAGGGTACTATCCACCCTACAAAGGGGTAGGGCAATCCTGGTTCTGGCTTAACTGCCAGTTTCAGTATGACCGTTTATTGTTTTTAGCTTTCCCTATGCATTTCAAGCATGTTTCTGCATAGAGAAAAAATAACCCTGGAAAGTTGTTTTTCTCCAAGAGGAAAAAGCTAGGAGGCTGAAACTCTGCAGGTGTGTAGGGTACTATCCACCCTACAAAGGGGTAGGGCAATCCTGGTTCTGGCTTAACTGCCAGTTTTAGTATGACCGTTTATTGTTTTAGCTTTCCCTATGCATTTCAAGCATGTTTCTGCATAGAGAAAAAATAACCCTGGAAAGTTGTTTTTCTCCAAGAGGGGAAAAGCTAGGAGGCTGAAACTCTGCAGGTGTGTAGAGGGTAATATCCACCCTACAAAGGGGGTAGGGCAATCCTGGTTCTGGCTTAACTGCCAGTTTCAGTATGACCATTTATTGTTTTTAGCTTTCTTTTTGCATTTCAAGCATGTTTCTGCATAGAGAAAAATAACCCTGGAAAGTTGTTTTTCTCCAAGAGGGAAAAAGCTAGGAGGCTGAAACTCTGCAGGTGTGTAGGGTATTATCCACCCTACAAAAGGAGTAGGGCAATCCTGGTTCTGGCTTAACTGCCAGTTTCAGTATGACCATTTATTGTTTTTAGCTTTCTTTTTGCATTTCAAGCATGTTTCTGCATAGAGAAAAAAATACCTGTGGAAAGTTGTTTTTCTCCAAGAGGGAAAAAGCTAGGAGGCTGAAACTCTGCAGGTGTGTAGGGTACTATCCACCCTACAAAGGGTAGGGCAATCCTGGTTCTGGCTTAACTGCCAGTTTCAGTATGACCGTTTATTGTGTTTAGCTTTCCCTATGCATTTCAAGCATGTTTCTGCATAGAGAAAAATAACCCTGGAAAGTTGTTTTTCTCCAAGAGGGAAAAAGCTAGGAGGCTGAAACTCTGCAGGTGTGTAGAGTACTATCCACCCTACAAAGGGGCAGGGCAATCCTGGTTCTGGCTTAACTGCCAGTTTCAGTATGACCGTTTATTGTTTTTAGCTTTCCCTATGCATTTCAAGCATGTTTCTGCATAGAGAAAAATAACCCTGGAAAGTTGTTTTTCTCCAAGAGGGAAAAAGCTAGGAGGCTGAAACTCTGCAGGTGTGTAGGGTACTATCCACCCTACAAAGGGTAGGGCAATCCTGGTTCTGGCTTAACTGCCAGTTTCAGTATGACCGTTTATTGTTTTAGCTTTCCCTATGCATTTCAAGCATGTTTCTGCATAGAGAAAAAATACCTGTGGAAAGTTGTTTTTCTCCAAGAGGGAACAAGCTAGGAGGCTGAAACTCTGCAGGTGTGTAGGGTACTATCCACCCTACAAAGGGGTAGGGCAATCCTGGTTCTGGCTTAACTGCCAGTTTCAGTATGACCGTTTATTGTTTTTAGCTTTCTTTTTGCATTTCAAGCATGTTTCTGCATGGAGAAAAAATAACCCTGGAAAGTTGTTTTTCTCCAAGAGGGAAAAGCTAGGAGGCTGAAACTCTGCAGGTGTGTAGGGGATTATCCACCCTACAAAGGGGTAGGGAATCCTGGTTCTGGCTTAACTGCCTGTTTCAGTATGACCGTTTATTGTTTTAGCTTTCCTACGCATTTCAAGCATGTTTCTGCATAGAGAAAAATAACCCTGGAAAGTTGTTTTTCTCCAAGAGGGAAAAAGCTAGGAGGCTGAAACTCTGCAGGTGTGGAGGGTACAATCCACCTACAAAGGGGTAGGGCAATCCTGGTTCTGGCTTAACTGCCAGTTTCAGTATGACCGTTTATTGTTTTTAGCTTTCCCTATGCATTTCAAGCATGTTTCTGCATAGAGAAAAATAACCCTGGAACGTTGTTTTTTCTCCAAGAGGGAAAAAGCTAGGAGGCTGAAACTCTGCAGGTGTGTAGGGTACTATCCACCCTACAAAGGGGTAGGGCAATCCTGGTTCTGGCTTAACTGCCAGTTTCAGTATGACCGTTTATTGTTTTAGCTTTCCCTATGCATTTCAAGCATGTTTCTGCATAGAGAAAAAATAACCCTGGAAAGTTGTTTTTCTCCAAGAGGAAAAAGCTAGGAGGCTGAAACTCTGCAGGTGTGTAGGGTACTATCCACCCTACAAAGGGGTAGGGCAATCCTGGTTCTGGCTTAACTGCCAGTTTCAGTATGACCGTTTATTGTTTTAGCTTTCCTTATGCATTTCAAGCATGTTTCTGCATAGAGAAAAATAACCCTGGAAAGTTGTTTTTCTCCAAGAGGGAAAAAGCTAGGAGGCTGAAACTCTGCAGGTGTGTAGGGTACTATCCACCCTACAAAGGGGTAGGGCAATCCTGGTTCTGGCTTAACTGCCAGTTTCAGTATGACCGTTTATTGTTTTTAGCTTTCTTTATGCATTTCAAGCATGTTTCTGCATAGAGAAAAAATACCTGTGGAAAGTTGTTTTTCTCCAAGAGGGAAAAAGCTAGGAGGCTGAAACTCTGCAGGTGTGTTGGGTACTATCCACCCTACAAAGGGGTAGGGCAATCCTGGTTCTGGCTTAACTGCCAGTTTCAGTATGACCGTTTATTGTTTTTAGCTTTCCCTATGCATTTCAAGCATGTTTTTGCATAGAAAAAATAACCCTGGAAAGTTGTTTTTCTCCAAGAGGGAAAAAGCTAGGAGGCTGAAACTCTGCAGGTGTGTAGGGTACTATCCACCCTACAAAGGGGTAGGGCAATCCTGGTTCTGGCTTAACTGCCAGTTTCAGTATGACCGTTTATTGTTTTTAGCTTTCCCTATGCATTTCAAGCATGTTTCTGCATAGAGAAAAAAATAACCCTGGAAAGTTGTTTTTCTCCAAGAGGGAAAAAGCTAGGAGGCTGAAACTCTGCAGGTGTGTAGGGTACTATCCACCCTACAAAGGGGTAGGGCAATCCTGGTTCTGAATTAACTGCCAGTTTCAGTATGACCATTTATTGTTTTTAGCTTTCCCTATGCATTTCAAGCATGTTTCTGCATAGAGAAAAAATAACCCTGGAAAGTGTTTTTTCTCCAAGAGGGAAAAAGCTAGGAGGCTGAAACTCTGCAGGTGTGTAGGGTATTATCCACCCTACAAAGGGGTAGGGCAATCCTGGTTCTGGCTTAACTGCCAGTTTCAGTATGACCGTTTATTGTTTTTAGCTTTCCCTATGCATTTCAAGCATGTTTCTGCATAGAGAAAAAATACCCTGGAAAGTTGTTTTTCTCCAAGAGGGAAAAAGCTAGGAGGCTGAAACTCTGCAGGTGTGTAGGGTACTATCCACCCTACAAAGGGGTAGGGCAATCCTGGTTCTGGCTTAACTGCCAGTTTCAGTATGACCGTTTATTGTTTTAGCTTTCCCTATGCATTTCAAGCATGTTTCTGCATAGAGAAAAAATAACCCTGGAAAGTTGTTTTTCTCCAAGAGGGAAAAAGCTAGGAGGCTGAAACTCTGCAGGTGTGTAGGGTACTATCCACCCTACAAAGGGGTAGGGCAATCCTGGTTCTGGCTTAACTGCCAGTTTCAGTATGACCGTTTATTGTTTTAGCTTTCCCTATGCATTTCAAGCATGTTTCTGCTTAGAGAAAAATAACCCTGGAAAGTTGTTTTTCTCCAAGAGGGAAAAAGCTAGGAGGCTGAAACTCTGCAGGTGTGTAGGGTACTATCCACCCTACAAAGGGGTAGGGCAATCCTGGTTCTGGCTTAACTGCCAGTTTCAGTATGACCGTTTATTGTTTTTAGCTTTCTTTTTGCATTTCAAGCATGTTTCTGCATAGAGAAAAAATAACCCTGGAAAGTTGTTTTTTCTCCAAGAGGGAAAAAGCTAGGAGGCTGAAACTCTGCAGGTGTGTAGGGTACTATCCACCCTACAAAGGGGTAGGGCAATCCTGGTTCTGGCTTAACTGCCAGTTTCAGTATGACCGTTTATTGTTTTACCTTTCCCTATGCATTTCAAGCATGTTTCTGCATAGAGAAAAATAACCCTGGAAAGTTGTTTTTTCTCCAAGAGGGAAAAAGCTAGGAGGCTGAAACTCTGCAGGTGTGTAGGGTACTATCCACCCTACAAAGGGGTAGGGCAATCCTGGTTCTGGCTTAACTGCCAGTTTCAGTATGACCGTTTATTGTTTTTAGCTTTCCCTATGCATTTCAAGCATGTTTCTGCATAGAGAAAAAATAACCCTGGAAAGTTGTTTTTCTCCAAGAGGGAAAAAGCTAGGAGGCTGAAACTCTGCAGGTGTGTGGGGTACTATCCACCCTACAAAGGGGTAGGGCAATCCTGGTTCTGGCTTAACTGCCAGTTTCAGTATGACCGTTTATTGTTTTTAGCTTTCCCTATGCATTTCAAGCATGTTTCTGCATAGAGAAAAATAACCCTGGAAAGTTGTTTATCTCCAAGAGGGAAAAAGCTAGGAGGCTGAAACTCTGCAGGTGTGTAGGGTATTATCCACCCTACAAAGGGGTAGGGCAATCCTGGTTCTGGCTTAACTGCCAGTTTCAGTATGACCGTTTATGGTTTTTAGCTTTCCCTATGCATTTCAAGCATGTTTCTGCATAGAGAAAAATAACCCTGGAAAGTTGTTTTTCTCCAAGAGGAAAAGCTAGGAGGCTGAAACTCTGCAGGTGTGTAGGGTACTATCCACCCTACAAAGGGGTAGGGCAATCCTGGTTCTGGCTTAACTGCCAGTTTCAGTATGACCGTTTATTGTTTTAGCTTTCCCTATGCATTTCAAGCATGTTTCTGCATAGAGAAAAATAACCCTGGAAAGTTGTTTTTCTCCAAGAGGGAAAAAGCTAGGAGGCTGAAACTCTGCAGGTGTGTAGGGTACTATCCACCCTACAAAGGGTAGGGCAATCCTGGTTCTGGCTTAACTGCCAGTTTCAGTATGACCGTTTATTGTTTTTAGCTTTCCTATGCATTTCAAGCATGTTTCTGCATAGAAAAAATAACCCTGGAAAGTTGTTTTTCTCCAAGAGGGAAAAAGCTAGGAGGCTGAAACTCTGCAGGTGTGTAGGGTACTATCCACCCTACAAAGGGATAGGGCAATCCTGGTTCTGAAAACTGCCAGTTTCAGTATGACCGTTTATTGTTTTTAGCTTTCCCTATGCATTTCAAGCATGTTTCTGCATAGAGAAAAATAACCCTGGAAAGTTGTTTTTCTCCAAGAGGGAAAAAGCTAGGAGGCTGAAACTCTGCAGGTGTGTAGGGTACTATCCACCCTACAAAGGGGTAGGGCAATCCTGGTTCTGGCTTAACTGCCAGTTTCAGTATGACTGTTTATTGTTTTAAGCTTTCCCTATGCATTTCAAGCATGTTTCTGCATAGAGAAAAATAACCCTGGAAAGTTGTTTTTCTCCAAGAGGGAAAAAGCTAGGAGGCTGAAACTCTGCAGGTGTGTAGGGTACTATCCACCCTACAAAGGGGTAGGGCAATCCTGGTTCTGGCTTAACTGCCAGTTTCAGTATGACCGTTTATTGTTTTTAGCTTTCACTACGCATTTCAAGCATGTTTCTGCATAGAGAAAAATAACCCTGGAAAGTTGTTTTTCTCCAAGAGGGAAAAGCTAGGAGGCTGAAACTCTGCAGGTGTGTAGGGTACTATCCACCCTACAAAGGGTAGGGCAATCCTGGTTCTGGCTTAACTGCCAGTTTCAGTATGACCGTTTATTTTTAGCTTTCCCTATGCATTTCAAGCATGTTTCTGCATAGAGAAAAAATAACCCTGGAAAGTTGTTTTTCTCCAAGAGGGAAAAAGCTAGGAGGCTGAAACTCTGCAGGTGTGTAGGGTACTATCCACCCTACAAAGGGGTAGGGCAATCCTGGTTCTGGCTTAACTGCCAGTTTCAGTATGACCGCTTATTGTTTTAGCTTTCCCTACGCATTTCAAGCATGTTTCTGCATAGAGAAAAAATAACCCTGGAAAGTTGTTTTCTCCAAGAGGGAAAAAGCTAGGAGGCTGAAACTATGCAGGTGTGTAGGGTACTATCCACACTACAAAGGGTAGGGCAATCCTGGTTCTGGCTTAACTGCCAGTTTCAGTATGACCGTTTATTGTTTTTAGCTTTCCCTATGCATTTCAAGCATGTTTCTGCATAGAAAAAATAACCCTGGAAAGTTGTTTTTTTCTCCAAGAGGGAAAAAGCTAGGAGGCTGAAACTCTGCAGGTGTGTAGGGTACTATCCACCCTACAAAGGGGTAGGGGCAATCCTGGTTCTGGCTTAACTGCCAGTTTCAGTATGACCGTTTATTGTGTTTAGCTTTCCCTATGCATTTCAAGCATGTTTCTGCATAGAAAAAAATAACCCTGGAAAGTTGTTTTTCTCAAGAGGGAAAAAGCTAGGAGGCTGAAACTCTGCAGGTGTGTAGGGTACTATCCACCCTACAAAGGGGTAGGCAATCCTGGTTCTGGCTTAACTGCCAGTTTCAGTATGACCGTTTATTGTTTTAGCTTTCCCTATGCATTTCAAGCATGTTTCTGCATAGAGAAAAATAACCCTGGAAAGTTGTTTTTCTCCAAGAGGGAAAAAGCTAGGAGGCTGAAACTATGCAGGTGTGTAGGCTACTATCCACCCTACAAAGGGGTAGGGCAATCCTGGTTCTGGCTTAACTGCCAGTTTCAGTATGACCGTTTATTGTTTTTAGCTTTCCCTATGCATTTCAAGCATGTTTCTGCATAGAGAAAAATAACCCTGGAAAGTTGTTTTCTCCAAGAGGGAAAAAGTTAGGAGGCTGAAACTCTGCAGGTGTGTAGGGTATTATCCACCCTACAAAGGGTAGGGCAATCCTGGTTCTGGCTTAACTGCCAGTTTCAGTATGACCGTTTATTGTTTTTAGCTTTCCCTATGCATTTCAAGCATGTTTCTGCATAGAGAAAAAATAACCCTGGAAAGTTGTTTTTTCTCCAAGAGGGAAAAAGCTAGGAGGCTGAAACTCTGCAGGTGTGTAGGGTACTATCCACCCTACAAAGGGGTAGGGCAATCCTGGTTCTGGCTTAACTGCCAGTTTCAGTATGACCGTTTATTGTTTTTAGCTTTCCCTATGCATTTCAAGCATGTTTCTGCATAGAGAAAAATAGCCCTGGAAAGTTGTTTTTCTCAAGAGGGAAAAAGCTAGGAGGCTGAAACTCTGCAGGTGTGTAGGGTACTATCCACCCTACAAAGGGGTAGGGCAATCCTGGTTCTGGCTTAACTGCCAGTTTCAGTATGACCGTTTATTGTTTTAGCTTTCCTATGCATTTCAAGCATGTTTCTGCATAGAGAAAAATAACCCTGGAAAGTTGTTTTTCTCCAAGAGGGAAAAAGCTAGGAGGCTGAAACTCTGCAGGTGTGTAGGGTACTATCCACCCTACAAAGGGGTAGGGCAATCCTGGTTCTGGCATCTGCCAGTTTCAGTATGACCGTTTATTGTTTTTAGCTTTCCCTATGCATTTCAACCATGTTTCTGCATAGAGAAAAAATAACCCTGGAAAGTTGTTTTTCTCCAAGAGGGAAAAGCTAGGAGGCTGAAACTCTGCAGGTGTGTAGGGTACTATCCACCCTACAAAGGGGTAGGGCAATCCTGGTTCTGGCTTAACTGCCAGTTTCAGTATGACCGTTTATTGTTTTTAGCTTTCCCTATGCATTTCAGGCATGTTTCTGCATAGAGAAAAAATAACCCTGGAAAGTTGTTTTTCTCCAAGAGGGAAAAAGCTAGGAGGCTGAAACTCTGCAGGTGTGTAGGGTACTATCCACCCTACAAAGGGGTAGGGCAATCCTGGTTCTGGCTTAACTGCCAGTTTCAGTATGACCGTTTATTGTTTTTAGCTTTCCTTATGCATTTCAAGCATGTTTCTGCATAGAGAAAAATAACCCTGGAAAGTTGTTTTTCTCCAAGAGGGAAAAAGCTAGGAGGCTGAAACTCTGCAGGTGTGTAGGGTACTATCCACCCTACAAAGGGGTAGGGCAATCCTGGTTCTGGCTTAACTGCCAGTTTCAGTATGACCGTTTATTGTTTTAGCTTTCCCTATGCATTTCAAGCATGTTTCTGCATAGAGAAATATAACCCTGGAAAGTTGTTTTCTCCAAGAGGGAAAAAGCTAGGAGGCTGAAACTCTGCAGGTGTGTAGGGTACTATCCACCCTACAAAGGGGTAGGGCAATCCTGGTTCTGGCTTAACTGCCAGTTTCAGTATGACCGTTTATTGTTTTAGCTTTCCCTATGCATTTCAAGCATGTTTCTGCATAGAGAAAAAATAACCCTGGAAAGTTGTTTTCTCCAAGAGGGAAAAAGCTAGGAGGCTGAAACTCTGCAGGTGTGTAGGGTACTATCCACCCTACAAAGGGTAGGGCAATCCTGGTTCTGGCTTAACTGCCAGTTTCAGTATGACCGTTTATTGTTTTAGCTTTCCTATGCATTTCAAGCATGTTTCTGCATAGAGAAAAATAAAACCCTGGAAAGTTGTTTTTCTCCAAGAGGGAAAAAGCTAGGAGACTGAAACTCTGCAGGTGTGTAGGGTACTATCCACCCTACAAAGGGTAGGGCAATCCTGGTTCTGGCTTAACTGCCAGTTTCAGTATGACCGTTTATTGTTTTTAGCTTTCTTTTTGCATTTCAAGCATGTTTCTGCATAGAGAAAAATAACCCTGGAAAGTTGTTTTTCTCCAAGAGGGAAAAAGCTAGGAGGCTGAAACTCTGCAGGTGTGTAGGGTACTATCCACCCTACAAAGGGGTAGGGCAATCCTGGTTCTGGCTTAACTGCCAGTTTCAGTATGACCGTTTATTGTTTTAGCTTTCCCTATGCATTTCAAGCATGTTTCTGCATAGAGAAAAATAACCCTGGAAAGTTGTTTTTCTCCAAGAGGGAAAAAGCTAGGAGGCTGAAACTCTGCAGGTGTGTAGGGTACTATCCACCCTACAAAGGTTAGGGCAATCCTGGTTCTGGCTTAACTGCCAGTTTCAGTATGACCATTTATTGTTTTAGCTTTCTCTACGCATTTCAAGCATGTTTCTGCATAGAGAAAAATAACCCTGGAAAGTTGTTTTCTCCAAGAGGGAAAAAGCTAGGAGGCTGAAACTCTGCAGGTGTGTAGGGTACTATCCACCCTACAAAGGAGTAGGGCAATCCTGGTTCTGGCTTAACTGCCAGTTTCAGTATGACCGTTTATTGTTTTTAGCTTTCCCTATGCATTTCAAGCATGTTTCTGCATAGAGAAAAATAACCCTGGAAAGTTGTTTTCTCCAAGAGGGAAAAAGCTAGGAGGCTGAAACTCTGCAGGTGTGTAGGGTACTATCCACCCTACAAAGGGGCAGGGCAATCCTGGTTCTGGCTTAACTGCCAGTTTCAGTATGACTGTTTATTGTTTTTAGCTTTCCCTATGCATTTCAAGCATGTTTCTGCATAGAGAAAAAATAACCCTGGAAAGTTGTTTTTCTCCAAGAGGGAAAAAGCTAGGAGGCTGAAACTCTGCAGGTGTGTAGGGTACTATCCACCCTACAAAGGGGTAGGGCAATCCTGGTTCTGGCATGACTGCCAGTTTCAGTATGACCGTTTATTGGTTTTAGCTTTCCCTATGCATTTCAAGCATGTTTCTGCATAGAGAAAAATAACCCTGGAAAGTTGTTTTCTCCAAGAGGGAAAAAGCTAGGAGGCTGAAACTCTGCAGGTGTGTAGGGTACTATCCACCCTACAAAGGGGTAGGGCAATCCTGGTTCTGGCTTAACTGCCAGTTTCAGTATGACCGTTTATTGTTTTTAGCTTTCCCTATGCATTTCAAGCATGTTTCTGCATAGAGAAAAATAACCCTGGAAAGTTGTTTTTCTCCAAGAGGGAAAAAGCTAGGAGGCTGAAACTCTGCAGGTGTGTAGGGTACTATCCACCCTACAAAGGGGTAGGGCAATCCTGGTTCTGGCTTAACTGCCAGTTTCAGTATGACCGTTTATTGTTTTTAGCTTTCCCTATGCATTTCAAGCATGTTTCTGCATAGAGAAAAAATAACCCTGGAAAGTTGTTTTTCTCCAAGAGGGAAAAAGCTAGGAGGCTGAAACTCTGCAGGTGTGTAGGGTACTATCCACCCTACAAAGGGGTAGGGCAATCCTGGTTCTGGCTTAACTGCCAGTTTCAGTATGACCGTTTATTGTTTTTAGCTTTCCCTATGCATTTCAAGCATGTTTCTGCATAGAGAAAAATAACCCTGGAAAGTTGTTTTTCTCCAAGAGGGAAAAAGCTAGGAGGCTGAAACTCTGCAGGTGTGTAGGGTATTATCCACCCTACAAAGGGGTAGGGCAATCCTGGTTCTGGCTTAACTGCCAGTTTCAATATGACCGTTTATTGTTTTTAGCTTTCCCTATGCATTTCAAGCATGTTTCTGCATAGAGAAAAATAACCCTGGAAAGTTGTTTTTCTCCAAGAGGGAAAAAGCTAGGAGGCTGAAACTCTGCAGGTGTGTAGGGTACTATCCACCCTACAAAGGGGTAGGGCAATCCTGGTTCTGGCTTAACTGCCAGTTTCAGTATGACCGTTTATTGTTTTTAGCTTTCCTATGCATTTTAAGCATGTTTCTGCATGGAGAAAAAATAACCCTGGAAAGTTGTTTTTCTCCAAGAGGAAAAAGCTAGGAGGCTGAAACTCTGCAGGTGTGTAGGGTACTATCCACCCTACAAAGGGGTAGGGCAATCCTGGTTCTGGCTTAACTGTCAGTTTCAGTATGACCGTTTATTGTTTTTAGCTTTCTTTTTGCATTTCAAGCATGTTTCTGCATAGAGAAAAATAACCCTGGAAAGTTGTTTTTCTCCAAGAGGGAAAAAGCTAGGAGGCTGAAACTCTGCAGGTGTGTAGGGTACTATCCACCCTACAAAGGGGTAGGGCAATCCTGGTTCTGGCTTAACTGCCAGTTTCAGTATGACCGTTTATTGTTTTTAGCTTTCCCTATGCATTTCAAGCATGTTTCTGCATAGAGAAAAATAACCCTGGAAAGTTGTTTTTCTCCAAGAGGGAAAAAGCTAGGAGGCTGAAACTCTGCAGGTGTGTAGGGTACTATCCACCCTACAAAGGGGTAGGGCAATCCTGGTTCTGGCTTAACTGCCAGTTTCAGTATGACCGTTTATTGTTTTTAGCTTTCCCTATGCATTTCAAGCATGTTTCTGCATAGAGAAAAATAACCCTGGAAAGTTGTTTTTCTCCAAGAGGGAAAAAGCTAGGAGGCTGAAACTCTGCAGGTGTGTAGGGTACTATCCACCCTACAAAGGGGTAGGGCAATCCTGGTTCTGGCTTAACTGCCAGTTTCAGTATGACCGTTTATTGTTTTAGCTTTCCCTATGCATTTCAAGCATGTTTCTGCATGAAGAAAAAATAACCCTGGAAAGTTGTTTTCTCCAAGAGGGAAAAAGCTAGGAGGCTGAAACTCTGCAGGTGTGTAGGGTATTATCCACCCTACAAAGGGGTAGGGCAATCCTGGTTCTGGCTTAACTGCCAGTTTCAGTATGACCGTTTATTGTTTTAGCTTTCCCTATGCATTTCAAGCATGTTTCTGCATAGAGAAGAAATAACCCTGGAAAGTTGTTTTTCTCCAAGAGGGAAAAAGCTAGGAGGCTGAAACTCTGCAGGTGTGTAGGGTACTATCCACCCTACAAAGGGTAGGGCAATCCTGGTTCTGGCTTAACTGCCAGTTTCAGTATGACCGTTTATTGTTTATAGCTTTCCATATGCATTTCAAGCATGTTTCTGCATAGAGAAAAAATAACCCTGGAAAGTTGTTTTTTTTTTTCTCCAAGAGGGAAAAAGCTAGGAGGCTGAAACTCTGCAGGTGTGTAGGGGAACTATCCACCCTACAAAGGGGTAGGGCAATCCTGGTTCTGGCTTAACTGCCAGTTTCAGTATGACCGTTTATTGTTTTTAGCTTTCCCTATGCATTTCAAGCATGTTTCTGCATAGAGAAAAAATAACCCTGGAAAGTTGTTTTTCTCCAAGAGGGAAAAAGCTAGGAGGCTGAAACTCTGCAGGTGTGTAGGGTACTATCCACCCTACAAAGGGGTAGGGCAATCCTGGTTCTGGCTTAACTGCCAGTTTCAGTATGACCGTTTATTGTTTTTAGCTTTCCCTATGCATTTCAAGCATGTTTCTGCATAGAGAAAAATAACCCTGGAAAGTTGTTTTTCTCCAAGAGGGAAAAAGCTAGGAGGCTGAAACTCTGCAGGTGTGTAGGGTACTATCCACCCTACAAAGGGTAGGGCAATCCTGGTTCTGGCTTAACTGCCAGTTTCAGTATGACCGTTTATTGTTTTTAGCTTTCCCTATGCATTTCAAGCATGTTTCTGCATAGAGAAAAATAACCCTGGAAAGTTGTTTTTCTCCAAGAGGGAAAAAGCTAGGAGGCTGAAACTCTGCAGGTGTGTAGGGTACTATCCACCCTACAAAGGGGTAGGGCAATCCTGGTTCTGGCTTAACTGCCAGTTTCAGTATGACCGTTTATTGTTTTAGCTTTCCCTATGCATTTCAAGCATGTTTCTGCATAGAGAAAAAATAACCCTGGAAAGTTGTTTTTCTCCAAGAGGGAAAAAGCTAGGAGGCTGAAACTCTGCAGGTGTGTAGGGTACTATCCACCCTACAAAGGGGTAGGACAATCCTGGTTCTGGCCTAAAACTGCCAGTTTCAGTATGACCGTTTATTGTTTTAACTTTCCCTATGCATTTCAAGCATGTTTCTGCATAGAGAAAAATAACCCTGGAAAGTTGTTTTTCTCCAAGAGGGAAAAAGCTAGGAGGCTGAAACTCTGCAGGTGTGTAGGGTACTATCCACCCTACAAAGGGGTAGGGCAATCCTGGTTCTGGCTTAACTGCCAGTTTCAGTATGACCGTTTATTGTTTTAGCTTTCTTTTTGCATTTCAAGCATGTTTCTGCATAGAGGAAAAATAACCCTGGAAAGTTGTTTTTTCTCCAAGAGGGAAAAAGCTAGGAGGCTGAAACTCTGCAGGTGTGTAGGGTACTATCCACCCTACAAAGGGGTAGGGCAATCCTGGTTCTGGCTTAACTGCCAGTTTCAGTATGACCGTTTATTGTTTTTTAGCTTTCCCTATGCATTTCAAGCATGTTTCTGCATAGAGAAAAAATAACCCTGGAAAGTTGTTTTTCTCCAAGAGGGAAAAAGCTAGGAGGCTGAAACTCTGCAGGTGTGTAGGGTACTATCCACCCTACAAAGGGGTAGGGCAATCCTGGTTCTGGCTTAACTGCCAGTTTCAGTATGACCGTTTATTGTTTTTAGCTTTCCCTATGCATTTCAAGCATGTTTCTGCATAGAGAAAAATAACCCTGGAAAGTTGTTTTCTCCAAGAGGGAAAAAGCTAGGAGGCTGAAACTATGCAGGTGTGTAGGGTACTATCCACACTACAAAGGGTAGGGCAATCCTGGTTCTGGCTTAACTGCCAGTTTCAGTATGACCGTTTATTGTTTTTAGCTTTCCCTATGCATTTCAAGCATGTTTCTGCATAGAGAAAAAATAACCCTGGAAAGTTTTTTTCTTCAAGAGGGAAAAAGCTAGGAGGCTGAAACTCTGCAGGTGTGTAGGGTACTATCCACCCTACAAAGGGGTAGGGCAATCCTGGTTCTGGCTTAACTGCCAGTTTCAGTATGACCGTTTATTGTTTTTAGCTTTCTTTTTGCATTTCAAGCATGTTTCTGCATAGAGAAAAATAACCCTGGAAAGTTGTTTTTCTCCAAGAGGGAAAAAGCTAGGAGGCTGAAACTCTGCAGGTGTGTAGGGTATTATCCACCCTACAAAGGGGTAGGGCAATCCTGGTTCTGGCTTAACTGCCAGTTTCAGTATGACTGTTTATTGTTTTAGCTTTCCCTATGCATTTCAAGCATGTTTCTGCATAGAGAAAAAATAACCCTGGAAAGTTGTTTTTCTCCAAGAGGGAAAAAGCTAGGAGGCTGAAACTCTGCAGGTGTGTAGGGTACTATCCACCCTACAAAGGGGTAGGGCAATCCTGGTTCTGGCTTAACTGCCAGTTTCAGTATGACCGTTTATTGTTTTAGCTTTCCTATGCATTTCAAGCATGTTTCTGCATAGAGAAATAATAACCCTGGAAAGTTGTTTTTCTCAAGAGGGAAAAAGCTAGGAGGCTGAAACTCTGCAGGTGTGTAGGGTACTATCCACCCTACAAAGGGGTAGGGCAATCCTGGTTCTGGCTTAACTGCCAGTTTCAGTATGACCGTTTATTGTTTTAGCTTTCCTATGCATTTCAAGCATGTTTCTGCATAGAGAAAAATAACCCTGGAAAGTTGTTTTCTCCAAGAGGGAAAAAGCTAGGAGGCTGAAACTCTGCAGGTGTGTAGGGTACTATCCACCCTACAAAGGGGTAGGGCAATCCTGGTTCTGGCTTAACTGCCAGTTTCAGTATGACCGTTTATTGTTTTTAGCTTTCCTATGCATTTCAAGCATGTTTCTGCATAGAGAAAAAATAACCCTGGAAAGTTGTTTTTTCCAAGAGGGAAAAAGCTAGGAGGCTGAAACTCTGCAGGTGTGTAGGGTGCTATCCACCTACAAAGGGGTAGGGCAATCCTGGTTCTGGCTTAACTGCCAGTTTCAGTATGACCGTTTATTGTTTTAGCTTTCCCTATGCATTTCAAGCATGTTTCTGCATACAGAAAAATAACCCTGGAAAGTTTTTTTTTTTCTCCAAGAGGGAAAAAGCTAGGAGGCTGAAAC
This sequence comes from Protopterus annectens, assembly GCF_019279795.1. NCBI lineage: Eukaryota > Metazoa > Chordata > Ceratodontiformes > Protopteridae > Protopterus > Protopterus annectens. The sequence goes on along the minus strand of NW_025049114.1, from coordinate 18,403 downwards.
TCTGCAGGTGTGTAGGGTACTATCCACCCTACAAAGGGAGGGCAATCCTGGTTCTGGCTTAACTGCCAGTTTCAGTATGACCGTTTATTGTTTTAGCTTTCCTATGCATTTCAAGCATGTTACTCCATCGAGAAAAATAACCCTGGAAAGTTGTTTTTTTTCTCCAAGAGGGAAAAAGCTAGGAGGCTGAAACTCTGCAGGTGTGTAGGGTACTATCCACCCCACAAAGGGGCAGGGCAATCCTGGTTCTGGCTTAACTGCCAGTTTCAGTATGACCGTTTATTGTTTTAGCTTTCACTATGCATTTCAAGCATGTTTCTGCATAGAAAAAATAACCCTGGAAAGTTGTTTTTTTCTCCAAGAGGGAAAAAGCTAGGAGGCTGAAACTCTGCAGGTGTGTAGGGTACTATCCACCCTACAAAGGGGTAGGGCAATCCTGGTTCTGGCTTAACTGCCAGTTTCAGTATGACCGTTTATTGTTTTTAGCTTTCCCTATGCATTTCAAGCATGTTTCTGCATAGAGAAAAAATAACCCTGGAAAGTTGTTTTTCTCCAAGAGGGAAAAAGCTAGGAGGCTGAAACTCTGCAGGTGTGTAGGGTACTATCCACCCTACAAAGGGGTAGGGCAATCCTGGTTCTGGCTTAACTGCCAGTTTCAGTATGACCGTTTATTGTTTTAACTTTCTGTATGCATTTCAAGCATGTTTCTGCATAGAGAAAAATAACCCTGGAAAGTTGTTTTTCTCCAAGAGGGAAAAAGCTAGGAGGCTGAAACTCTGCAGGTGTGCAGGGTATTATCCACCCTACAAAGGGTAGGGCAATCCTGGTTCTGGCTTAACTGCCAGTTTCAGTATGACCGTTTATTGTTTTTAGCTTTCCCTATGCATTTCAAGCATGTTTCTGCATAGAGAAAAATAACCCTGGAAAGTTGTTTTCTCCAAGAGGGAAAAAGCTAGGAGGCTGAAACTCTGCAGGTGTGTAGGGTACTATCCACCCTACAAAGGGGTAGGGCAATCCTGGTTCTGGCTTAACTGCCAGTTTCAGTATGACCGTTTATTGTTTTAGCTTTCCCTATGCATTTCAAGCATGTTTCTGCATAGAGAAAAATAACCCTGGAAAGTTGTTTTTCTCCAAGAGGGAAAAAGCTAGGAGGCTGAAACTCTGCAGGTGTGTAGGGTACTATCCACCTACAAAGGGGTAGGGCAATCCTGGTTCTGGCTTAACTGCCAGTTTCAGTATGACCGTTTATTGTTTTAGTTTTCTTTTTGCATTTCAAGCATGTTTCTGCATAGAGAAAAATAACCCTGGAAAGTTGTTTTTCTCCAAGAGGGAAAAAGCTAGGAGGCTGAAACTCTGCAGGTGTGTAGGGTACTATCCACCCTACAAAGGGTAGGGCAATCCTGGTTCTGGCTTAACTGCCAGTTTCAGTATGACCGTTTATTGTTTTTAGCTTCCCTATGCATTTCAAGCATGTTTCTGCATAGAGAAAAAATAACCCTGGAAGTTGTTTTTCTCCAAGAGGGAAAAAGCTAGGAGGCTGAAACTCTGCAGGTGTGTAGGGTACTATCCACCCTACAAAGGGACAGGGCAATCCTGGTTCTGGCTTAACTGCCAGTTTCAGTATGACCGTTTATTGTTTTTAGCTTTCCCTATGCATTTCAAGCATGTTTCTGCATAGAGAAAAAATAACCCTGGAAAGTTGTTTTTCTCCAAGAGGGAAAAAGCTAGGAGGCTGAAACTCTGCAGGTGTGTAGGGTACTATCCACCCTACAAAGGGGTAGGGCAATCCTGGTTCTGGCTTAACTGCCAGTTTCAGTATGACCGTTTATTGTTTTTAGCTTTCTTTTTGCATTTCAAGCATGTTTCTGCATAGAGAAAAATAATCCTGGAAAGTTGTTTTTCTCCAAGAGGGAAAAAGCTAGGAGGCTGAAACTCTGCAGGTGTGTAGGGTATTATCCACCCTACAAAGGGGTAGGGCAATCCTGGTTCTGAATTAACTGCCAGTTTCAGTATGACCGTTTATTGTTTTAGCTTTCCCTATGCATTTCAAGCATGTTTCTGCATAGAGAAAAAATAACCCTGGAAAGTTGTTTTTCTCCAAGAGGGAAAAAGCTAGGAGGCTGAAACTCTGCAGGTGTGTAGGGTACTATCCACCCTACAAAGGGGTAGGGCAATCCTGGTTCTGGCTTAACTGCCAGTTTCAGTATGACCGTTTATTGTTTTAGCTTTCCCTATGCATTTCAAGCATGTTTCTGCATAGAGAAAAATAACCCTGGAAAGTTGTTTTTCTCCAAGACTGAAAAAGCTAGGAGGCTGAAACTTTGCAGGTGTGTAGGGTATTATCCACCCTACAAAGGGGTAGGGCAATCCTGGTTCTGGCTTAACTGCCAGTTTCAGTATGACCGTTTATTGTTTTTAGCTTTCTTTTTGCATTTCAAGCATGTTTCTGCATAGAGAAAAAATAACCCTGGAAAGTTGTTTTTCTCCAAGAGGGAAAAAGCTAGGAGGCTGAAACTCTGCAGGTGTGTAGGGTACTATCCACCCTACAAAGGGTAGGGCAATCCTGGTTCTGGCTTAACTGCCAGTTTCAGTATGACCGTTTATTGTTTTTAGCTTTCCCTATGCATTTCAAGCATGTTTCTGCATAGAGAAAAAATAACCCTGGAAAGTTGTTTTTTTCTCCAAGAGGGAAAAAGCTAGGAGGCTGAAACTCTGCAGGTGTGTAGGGTACTATCCACCCTACAAAGGGGTAGGGCAATCCTGGTTCTGGCTTAACTGCCAGTTTCAGTATGACCGTTTATTGTTTTTAGCTTTCCCTATGCATTTCAAGCATGTTTCTGTATAGAAAAAAATAACCCTGGAAAGTTTTTTTTTCTCCAAGAGGGAAAAAGCTAGGAGGCTGAAACTCTGCAGGTGTGTAGGGTATTATCCACCCTACAAAGGGGTAGGGCAATCCTGGTTCTGGCTTAACTGCCAGTTTCAGTATGACCGTTTATTGTTTTTAGCTTTCTTTTTGCATTTCAAGCATGTTTCTGCATAGAGAAAAAATAACCCTGGAAAGTTGTTTTTCTCCAAGAGGAAAAAGCTAGGAGGCTGAAACTCTGCAGGTGTGTAGGGTACTATCCACCCTACAAAGGGGTAGGGCAATCCTGGTTCTGGCTTAACTGCCAGTTTCAGTATGACCGTTTATTGTTTTTAGCTTTCCCTATGCATTTCAAGCATATTTCTGCATAGAGAAAAAATAACCCTGGAAAGTTGTTTTTCTCCAAGAGGGAAAAAGCTAGGAGGCTGAAACTCTGCAGGTGTGTAGGGTACTATCCACCCTACAAAGGGGTAGGGCAATCCTGGTTCTGGCTTAACTGCCAGTTTCAGTATGACCGTTTATTGTTTTTAGCTTTCTTTATGCATTTCAAGCATGTTTCTGCATAGAGAAAAATAACCCTGGAAAGTTGTTTTTCTCCAAGAGGGAAAAAGCTAGGAGGCTGAAACTCTGCAGGTGTGTAGGGTACTATCCACCCTACAAAGGGGTAGGGCAATCCTGGTTCTGGCTTAACTGCCAGTTTCAGTATGACCGTTTATTGTTTTTAGCTTTCCCTATGCATTTCAAGCATGTTTCTGCATAGAGAAAAAATAACCCTGGAAAGTTGTTTTTCTCCAAAAGGGAAAAAGCTAGGAGGCTGAAACTCTGCAGGTGTGTAGGGTACTAACCACCCTACAAAGGGGTAGGGCAATCCTGGTTCTGGCTTAACTGCCAGTTTCAGTATGACCGTTTATTGCTTTTAGCTTTCCCTATGCATTTCAAGCATGTTTCTGCATAGAGAAAAAAATAACCCTGGAAAGTTGTTTTCTCCAAGAGGGAAAAAGCTAGGAGGCTGAAACTCTGCAGGTGTGTAGGGTACTATCCACCCTACAAAGGGGCAGGGCAATCCTGGTTCTGGCTTAACTGCCAGTTTCAGTATGACCGTTTATTGTTTTTAGCTTTCCTTATGAATTTCAAGCATGTTTCTGCATAGAGAAAAAATAACCCTGGAAAGTTGTTTTTCTCCAAGAGGAAAAAGCTTGGAGGCTGAAACTCTGCAGGTGTGTAGGGTACTATCCACCCTACAAAGGGGTAGGGCAATCCTGGTTCTGGCTTAACTGCCAGTTTCAGTATGACCGTTTATTGTTTTTAGCTTTCCCTATGCATTTCAAGCATGTTTCTGCATAGAGAAAAAATAACCCTGGAAAATTGTTTTTCTCCAAGAGGAAAAAGCTAGGAGGCTGAAACTCTGCAGGTGTGTAGGGTACTATCCACCCTACAAAGGGGTAGGGCAATCCTGGTTCTGGCTTAACTGCCAGTTTCAGTATGACCGTTTATTGTTTTAGCTTTCTTTTTGCATTTCAAGCATGTTTCTGCATAGAGAAAAAATACCTGTGGAAAGTTGTTTTCTCCAAGAGGGAAAAAGCTAGGAGGCTGAAACTCTGCAGGTGTGTAGGGTACTATCCACCCTACAAAGGGTAGGGCAATCCTGGTTCTGGCTTAACTGCCAGTTTCAGTATGACCGTTTATTGTTTTTAGCTTTCCCTATGCATTTCAAGCATGTTTCTGCATAGAGAAAAATAACCCTGGAAAGTTGTTTTTCTCCAAGAGGGAAAAAGCTAGGAGGCTGAAACTCTGCAGGTGTGTAGGGTACTATCCACCCTACAAAGGGGTAGGGCAATCCTGGTTCTGGCTTAACTGCCAGTTTCAGTATGACCGTTTATTGTTTTTAGCTTCCCTATGCATTTCTAGCTTGTTTCTGCTTAGAGAAAAATAACCCTGGAAAGTTGTTTTTCTCCAAGAGGGAAAAAGCTAGGAGGCTGAAACTCTGCAGGTGTGTAGGGTACTATCCACCCTACAAAGGGGTAGGGCAATCCTGGTTCTGGCTTAACTGCCAGTTTCAGTATGACCGTTTATTGTTTTTGCTTTCCCTATGCATTTCAAGCATGTTTCTGCATAGAGAAAAATAACCCTGGAAAGTTGTTTTTCTCCAAGAGGGAAAAAGCTAGGAGGCTGAAACTCTGCAGGTGTGTAGGGTACTATCCACCCTACAAAGGGGTAGGGCAATCCTGGTTCTGGCTTAACTGCCAGTTTCAGTATGACCGTTTATTGTTTTTAGCTTTCCCTATGCATTTCAAGCATGTTTCTGCATAGAGAAAAGATAACCCTGGAAAGTTGTTTTTCTCCAAGAGGGAAAAAGCTAGGAGGCTGAAACTCTGCAGGTGTGTAGGGTACTATCCACCCTACAAAGGGGTAGGGCAATCCTGGTTCTGGCTTAACTGCCAGTTTCAGTATGACCGTTTATTGTTTTTAGCTTTCTTTATGCATTTCAAGCATGTTTCTGCATAGAGAAAAAATACCTGTGGAAAGTTGTTTTGTTCCAAGAGGAAAAAGCTAGGAGGATGAAACTCTGCAGGTGTGTAGGGTACTATCCACCCTACAAAGGGGTAGGGCAATCCTGGTTCTGGCTTAACTGCCAGTTTCAGTATGACCGTTTATTGTTTTTAGCTTTCCCTATGCATTTCAAGCATGTTTCTGCATAGAGAAAAGATAACCCTGGAAAGTTGTTTTTCTCCAAGAGGGAAAAAGCTAGGAGGCTGAAACTCTGCAGGTGTGTAGGGTACTATCCACCCTACAAAGGGGTAGGGCAATCCTGGTTCTGGCTTAACTGCCAGTTTCAGTATGACCGTTTATTGTTTTTAGCTTTCCCTATGCATTTCAAGCATGTTTCTGCATAGAGAAAAATAACCCTGGAAAGTTGTTTTTTCTCCAAGAGGGAAAAAGCTAGGAGGCTGAAACTCTGCAGGTGTGTAGGGTACTATCCACCCTACAAAGGGGTAGGGCAATCCTGGTTCTGGCTTAACTGCCAGTTTCAGTATGACCGTTTATTGTTTTTAGCTTTCTTTTGCATTTCAAGCATGTTTCTGCATAGAGAAAAAATACCTGTGGAAAGTTGTTTTTCTCCAAGAGGGAAAAAGCTAGGAGGCTGAAACTCTGCAGGTGTGTAGGGTACTATCCACCCTACAAAGGGGTAGGGCAATCCTGGTTCTGGCTTAACTGCCAGTTTCAGTATGACCGTTTATTGTTTTTAGCTTTCCCTATGCATTTCAAGCATGTTTCTGCATAGAAAAATAATAACCCTGGAAAGTTGTTTTTCTCCAAGAGGGAAAAAGCTAGGAGGCTGAAACTCTGCAGGTGTGTAGGGTACTATCCACCCTACAAAGGGTAGGGCAATCCTGGTTCTGGCTTAACTGCCAGTTTCAGTATGACCGTTTATTGTTTTAGCTTTCCCTATGCATTTCAAGCATGTTTCTGCATAGAGAAAAATAACCCTGGAAAGTTGTTTTCTCCAAGAGGGAAAAAGCTAGGAGGCTGAAACTCTGCAGGTGTGTAGGGTACTATCCACCCTACAAAGGGGTAGGGCAATCCTGGTTCTGGCTTAACTGCCAGTTTCAGTACGACCGTTTATTGTTTTTAGCTTTCCCTATGCATTTCAAGCATGTTTCTGCATAGAGAAAAATAACCCTGGAAAGTTGTTTTTTCTCCAAGAGGGAAAAAGCTAGGAGGCTGAAACTCTGCAGGTGTGTAGGGTACTATCCACCCTACAAAGGGGTAGGGCAATCCTGGTTCTGGCTTAACTGCCAGTTTCAGTATGACCGTTTATTGTTTTAGCTTTCCCTATGCATTTCAAGCATGTTTCTGCATAGAGAAAAAATAACCCTGGAAAGTTGTTTTTCTCCAAGAGGGAAAAAGCTAGGAGGCTGAAACTCTGCAGGTGTGTAGGGTACTATCCACCCTACAAAGGGGTAGGGCAATCCTGGTTCTGGCTTAACTGCCAGTTTCAGTATGACCGTTTATTGTTTTTAGCTTTTCTATGCATTTCAAGCATGTTTCTGCATAGAGAAAAATAACCCTGGAAAGTTGTTTTTCTCCAAGAGGGAAAAAGCTAGGAGGCTGAAACTCTGCAGGTGTGTAGGGTACTATCCACCCTACAAAGGGGTAGGGCAATCCTGGTTCTGGCTTAACTGCCAGTTTCAGTATGACCGTTTATTGTTTTTAGCTTTCTTTATGCATTTCAAGCATGTTTCTGCATAGAGAAAAATAACCCTGGAAAGTTGTTTTTCTCCAAGAGGGAAAAAGCTAGGAGGCTGAAACTCTGCAGGTGTGTAGGGTACTATCCACCCTACAAAGGGGTAGGGCAATCCTGGTTCTGGCTTAACTGCCAGTTTCAGTATGACCGTTTATTGTTTTAGCTTTCCCTATGCATTTCAAGCATGTTTCTGCATAGAGAAAAATAACCCTGGAAAGTTGTTTTCTCCAAGAGGGAAAAAGCTAGGAGGCTGAAACTCTGCAGGTGTGTAGGGTACTATCCACCCTACAAAGGGGTAGGGCAATCCTGGTTCTGGCTTAACTGCCAGTTTCAGTATGACCGTTTATTGTTTTTAGCTTTCCTATGCATTTCAAGCATGTTTCTGCATAGAGAAAAATAACCCTGGAAAGTTGTTTTTCTCCAAGAGGGAAAAAGCTAGGAGGCTGAAACTCTGCAGGTGTGTAGGGTATTATCCACCCTACAAAGGGGTAGGGCAATCCTGGTTCTGGCTTAACTGCCAGTTTCAGTATGACCGTTTATTGTTTTTAGCTTTCTTTTGCATTTCAAGCATGTTTCTGCATAGAGAAAAAATACCTGTGGAAAGTTGTTTTTCTCCAAGAGGGAAAAAGCTAGGAGGCTGAAACTCTGCAGGTGTGTAGGGTACTATCCACCCTACAAAGGGGTAGGGCAATCCTGGTTCTGGCTTAACTGCCAGTTTCAGTATGACCGTTTATTGTTTTAGCTTTCCCTATGCATTTCAAGCATTTTTCTGCATAGAAAAAAATAACCCTGGAAAGTTGTTTTTCTCCAAGAGGGAAAACGCTAGGAGGCTGAAACTCTGCAGGTGTGTAGGGTACTATCCACCCTACAAAGGGCAGGGCAATCCTGGTTCTGGCTTAACTGCCAGTTTCAGTATGACCGTTTATTGTTTTAGCTTTCCCTATGCATTTCAAGCATGTTTCTGCATAGAGAAAAAATAACCCTGGAAAGTTGTTTTTCTCCAAGAGGGAAAAAGCTAGGAGGCTGAAACTCTGCAGGTGTGTAGGGTACTATCCACCCTACAAAGGGGTAGGGCAATCCTGGTTCTGGCTTAACTGCCAGTTTCAGTATGACCGTTTATTGTTTTTAGCTTTCCCTATGCATTTCAAGCATGTTTCTGCATAGAGAAAAATAACCCTGGAAAGTTGTTTTTCTCCAAGAGGGAAAAAGCTAGGAGGCTGAAACTCTGCAGGTGTGTAGGGTACTATCCACCCTACAAAGGGGTAGGGCAATCCTGGTTCTGGCTTAACTGCCAGTTTCAGTATGACCGTTTATTGTTTTTAGCTTTCTTTTTGCATTTCAAGCATGTTTCTGCATAGAGAAAAATAACCCTGGAAAGTTGTTTTTCTCCAAGAGGGAAAAAGCTAGGAGGCTGAAACTCTGCAGGTGTGTAGGGTACTATCCACCCTACAAAGGGGTAGGGCAATCCTGGTTCTGGCTTAACTGCCAGTTTCAGTATGACCGTTTATTGTTTTAGCTTTCTTTTGCATTTCAAGCATGTTTGTGCATAGAGAAAAAATACCCTGGAAAGTTGTTTTTCTCCAAGAGGGAAAAAGCTAGGAGGCTGAAACTCTGCAGGTGTGTAGGGTACTATCCACCCTACAAAGGGGTAGGGCAATCCTGGTTCTGGCTTAACTGCCAGTTTCAGTATGACCGTTTATTGTTTTAGCTTTCCCTATGCATTTCAAGCATGTTTCTGCATAGAGAAAAAATAACCCTGGAAAGTTGTTTTTCTCCAAGAGGGAAAAAGCTAGGAGGCTGAAACTCTGCAGGTGTGTAGGGTACTATCCACCCTACAAAGGGGTAGGGCAATCCTGGTTCTGGCTTAACTGCCAGTTTCAGTATGACCGTTTATTGTTTTAGCTTTCCTATGCATTTCAAGCATGTTTCTGCATAGAGAAAAATAACCCTGGAAAGTTGTTTTTCTCCAAGAGGGAAAAAGCTAGGAGGCTGAAACTCTGCAGGTGTGTAGGGTACTATCCACCCTACAAAGGGGTAGGGCAATCCTGGTTCTGGCTTAACTGCCAGTTTCAGTATGACCGTTTATTGTTTTTAGCCTTTCCTATGCATTTCAAGCATGTTTCTGCATAGAGAAAAAATAACCCTGGAAAGTTGTTTTTCTCCAAGAGGGAAAAAGCTAGGAGGCTGAAACTCTGCAGGTGTGTAGGGTACTATCCACCCTACAAAGGGGTAGGGCAATCCTGGTTCTGGCTTAACTGCCAGTTTCAGTATGACCGTTTATTGTTTTAGCTTTCCTATGCATTTCAAGCATGTTTCTGCATAGAGAAAAATAACCCTGGAAAGTTGTTTTTCTCCAAGAGGGAAAAAGCTAGGAGGCTGAAACTCTGCAGGTGTGTAGGGTACTATCCACCCTACAAAGGGGTAGGGCAATCCTGGTTCTGGCTTAACTGCCAGTTTCAGTATGACCGTTTATTGTTTTAGCTTTCCCTATGCATTTCAAGCATGTTTCTGCATAGAGAAAAATAACCCTGGAAAGTTGTTTTTCTCCAAGAGGGAAAAAGCTAGGAGGCTGAAACTCTGCAGGTGTGTAGGGTACTATCCACCCTACAAAGGGGTAGGGCAATCCTGGTTCTGGCTTAACTGCCAGTTTCAGTATGACCGTTTATTGTTTTAACTTTCCTACGCATTTCAAGCATGTTTCTGCATAGAGAAAAAATAACCCTGGAAAGTTGTTTTCTCCAAGAGGGAAAAAGCTAGGAGGCTGAAACTATGCAGGTGTGTAGGGTACTATCCACCCTACAAAGGGGTAGGGCAATCCTGGTTCTGGCTTAACTGCCAGTTTCAGTATGACCGTTTATTGTTTTTAGCTTTCCCTATGCATTTCAAGCATGTTTCTGCATAGAGAAAAAATACCCTGGAAAGTTGTTTTTCTCCAAGAGGGAAAAAGCTAGGAGGCTGAAACTCTGCAGGTGTGTAGGGTACTATCCACCCTACAAAGGGGTAGGGCAATCCTGGTTCTGGCTTAACTGCCAGTTTCAGTATGACCGTTTATTGTTTTAGCTTTCCCTATGCATTTCAAGCATGTTTCTGCATAGAGAAAAATAACCCTGGAAAGTTGTTTTTCTCCAAGAGGGAAAAAGCTAGGAGGCTGAAACTCTGCAGGTGTGTAGGGTACTATCCACCCTACAAAGGGGTAGGGCAATCCTGGTTCTGGCTTAACTGCCAGTTTCAGTATGACCGTTTATTGTTTTAGCTTTCCCTATGCATTTCAAGCATGTTTCTGCATAGAGAAAAAATAACCCTGGAAAGTTGTTTTTCTCCAAGAGGGAAAAAGCTAGGAGGCTGAAACTCTGCAGGTGTGTAGGGTACTATCCACCCTACAAAGGGGTAGGGCAATCCTGGTTCTGGCTTAACTGCCAGTTTCAGTATGACCGTTTATTGTTTTTAGCTTTCCCTATGCATTTCAAGCATGTTTCTGCATAGAGAAAAATAACCCTGGAAAGTTGTTTTTCTCCAAGAGGGAAAAAGCTAGGAGGCTGAAACTCTGCAGGTGTGTAGGGTACTATCCACCCTACAAAGGGGTAGGGCAATCCTGGTTCTGGCTTAACTGCCAGTTTCAGTATGACCGTTTATTGTTTTTAGCTTTCCTATGCATTTCAAGCATGTTTCTGCATAGAGAAAAAATAACCCTGGAAAGTTGTTTTTCTCCAAGAGGGAAAAAGCTAGGAGGCTGAAACTCTGCAGGTGTGTAGGGTACTATCCACCCTACAAAGGGGTAGGGCAATCCTGGTTCTGGCTTAACTGCCAGTTTCAGTATGACCGTTTATTGTTTTAGCTTTCCCTATGCATTTCAAGCATGTTTCTGCATAGAGAAAAAATACCCTGGAAAGTTGTTTTTCTCCAAGAGGGAAAAAGCTAGGAGGCTGAAACTCTGCAGGTGTGTAGGGTACTATCCACCCTACAAAGGGGTAGGGCAATCCTGGTTCTGGCTTAACTGCCAGTTTCAGTATGACCGTTTATTGTTTTTAGCTTTCTTTATGCATTTCAAGCATGTTTCTGCATAGAGTAAAATAACCCTGGAAAGTTGTTTTTCTCCAAGAGGGAAAAAGCTAGGAGGCTGAAACTCTGCAGGTGTGTAGGGTACTATCCACCCTACAAAGGGGTAGGGCAATCCTGGTTCTGGCTTAACTGCCAGTTTCAGTATGACCGTTTATTGTTTTCGCTTTCTTTTGCATTTCAAGCATGTTTCTGCATACAGAAAAATAACCCTGGAAAGTTGTTTTTCTCCAAGAGGGAAAAAGCTAGGAGGCTGAAACTCTGCAGGTGTGTAGGGTACTATCCACCCTACAAAGGGGTAGGGCAATCCTGGTTCTGGCTTAACTGCCAGTTTCAGTATGACCGTTTATTGTTTTAGCTTTCCCTATGCATTTCAAGCATGTTTCTGCATAGAGAAAAAATAACCCTGGAAAGTTGTTTTTCTCCAAGAGGGAAAAAGCTAGGAGGCTGAAACTCTGCAGGTGTGTAGGGTACTATCCACCCTACAAAGGGGTAGGGCAATCCTGGTTCTGGCTTAACTGCCAGTTTCAGTATGACCGTTTATTGTTTTAGCCTTTCTTTTGCATTTCAAGCATGTTTCTGCATAGAGAAAAAATACCCTGGAAAGTTGTTTTTCTCCAAGAGGGAAAAAGCTAGGAGGCTGAAACTCTGCAGGTGTGTAGGGTACTATCCACCCTACAAAGGGGTAGGGCAATCCTGGTTCTGGCTTAACTGCCAGTTTCAGTATGACCGTTTATTGTTTTAGCTTTCCCTATGCATTTCAAGCATGTTTCTGCATAGAGAAAAAATAACCCTGGAAAGTTGTTTTTCTCCAAGAGGGAAAAAGCTAGGAGGCTGAAACTCTGCAGGTGTGTAGGGTACTATCCACCCTACAAAGGGGTAGGGCAATCCTGGTTCTGGCTTAACTGCCAGTTTCAGTATGACCGTTTATTGTTTTTAGCTTTCCCTATGCATTTCAAGCATGTTTCTGCATAGAGAAAAAATAACCCTGGAAAGTTGTTTTTCTCCAAGAGGGAAAAAGCTAGGAGGCTGAAACTCTGCAGGTGTGTAGGGTATTATCCACCCTACAAAGGGGTAGGGCAATCCTGGTTCTGGCTTAACTGCCAGTTTCAGTATGACCATTTATTGTTTTTAGCTTTCTTTTTGCATTTCAAGCAGGTTTCTGCATAGAGAAAAATAACCCTGGAAAGTTGTTTTTCTCCAAGAGGGAAAAAGCTTGGAGGCTGAAACTCTGCAGGTGTGTAGGGTACTATCCACCCTACAAAGGGGTAGGGCAATCCTGGTTCTGGCTTAACTGCCAGTTTCAGAATGACCGTTTATTGTTTTTAGCTTTCCCTATGCATTTCAAGCATGTTTCTGCATAGAGAAAAAATAACCCTGGAAAGTTGTTTTTCTCCAAGAGGGAAAAAGCTAGGAGGCTGAAACTCTGCAGGTGTGTAGGGTACTCTCCACCCTACAAAGGGGTAGGGCAATCCTGGTTCTGGCTTAACTACCAGGTTCAGTATGACCGTTTATTGTTTTTAGCTTTCCCCATGCATTTCAAGCATGTTTCTGCATAGAGAAAAAATAACCCTGGAAAGTTGTTTTCCTGCAAGAGGGAAAAAGCTAGGAGGCTGAAACTCTGCAGGTGTGTAGGGTCCTATCCACCCTACAAAGGGGCAGGGCATTCCTGGTTCTGGCTTAACTGCCAGTTTCAGAATGACCGTTTATTGTTTTTAGCTTTCCCTATGCATTTCAAGCATGTTTCTGCATAGAGAAAAAATAACCCTGGAAAGTTGTTTTTCTCCAAGAGGGAACAAGCTAGGAGGCTGAAACTCTGCAGGTGTGTAGGGTACTATCCACCCTACAAAGGGGTTGGGCAATCCTGGTTCTGGCTTAACTGCCAGTTTCAGTATGACCGTTTATTGTTTTTAGCTTTCCCTATGCATTTCAAGCATGTTTCTGCATAGAGAAAAATAACCCTGGAAAGTTCTTTTTCTCCATGAGGGAAAAAGCTAGGAGGCTGAAACTCTGCAGGTGTGTAGGGTACTATCCACCCTACAAAGGGGTAGGGCAATCCTGGTTCTGGCTTAACTGCCAGTTTCAGTATGACCGTTTATTGTTTTTAGCTTTCCCTATGCATTTCAAGCATGTTTCTGCATAGAGAAAAAATAACCCTGGAAAGATGTTTTTCTCCAAGAGGGAAAAAGCTAGGAGGCTGAAACTCTGCAGGTGTGTAGGGTACTATCCACCCTACAAAGGGGCAGGGCAATCCTGGTTCTGGCTTAACTGCCAGTTTCAGAATGACCGTTTATTGTTTTTAGCTTTCTTTTTGCATTTCAAGCATGTTTCTGCATAGAGAAAAAATAACCCTGGAAAGTTGTTTTTCTCCAAGAGGGAAAAGGCTAGGAGGCTGTAACTCTGCAGGTGTGTAGGGTCCTATCCACCCTACAAAGGCGTAGGGAAATCCTGGTTCTGGTTTAACTGCCAGTTTCAGTATGACCGTTTATTGTTTTTAGCTTTCCCTATGCATTTCAAGCATGTTTCTGCATAGAGAAAAAATAACCCTGGAAAGTTGTTTTTCTCCAAGAGGGAAAAAGCTAGGAGGCTGAAACTCTGCAGGTGTGTAGGGTACTATCCACCCTACAAAGGGGCAGGGCAATCCTGGTTCTGGCTTAACTGCCAGTTTCAGTATGACCATTTATTGTTTTTAGCTTTCCATATGCATTTCAAGCATGTTTCTGCATAGAGAAAAAATAACCCTGGAAAGTTGTTTTTCTCCAAGAGGGAAAAAGCTTGGAGGCTGAAACTCTGCAGGTTTGTAGGGTATTATCCACCCTACAAAGGGGTAGGGCAATCCTGGTTCTGGCTTAACTGCCAGTTTCAGTATGACCGTTTATTGTTTTTAGCTTTCTTTTTGCATTTCAAGCATGTTTCTGCATAGAGAAAAAAATACCTGTGGAAAGTTGATTTTCTCCAAGAGGGAAAAAGCTAGGAGGCTGAAACTCTGCAGGTGTGTAGGGTACTATCCACCTTACAAAGGGGTAGGGCAATCCTGGTTCTGGCTTAACTGCCAGTTTCAGTATGACCGTTTATTGTTTTTAGCTTTCCCTATGCATTTCAAGCATGTTTCTGCATAGAGAAAAAATAACCCTGGAAACTTGTTTTTCTGCAAGAGGGAAAAAGCTAGGAGGCTGAAACTCTACAGGTATGTAGGGTACTAGCCACCCTACAAAGGGGCAGGGCAATCCTGGTTCTGGCTTAACTGCCAGTTTCAGTATGACCGTTTATTGTTTTTAGCTTTCCCTATGCATTTCAAGCATGTTTCTGCATAGAGAAAAAATACCCCTGGAAACTTGTTTTTCTCCAAGAGCGAAAAAGCTAGGAGGCTGAAACGTTGCAGATGTGTAGGGTGCTATCCACCTTACAAAGCGGTAAGGCAATCCTGGTTCTGGCTTAACTGCCAGTTTCAGTATGACCATTTATTGTTTTTAGCTTTCCCTATGCATTTCAAGCATGTTTCTGCATAGAGAAAAAAAAAACCCTGGAAACTTGTTTTTCTCCAAGAGGGAAAAAGCTAGGAGGCTGAAACTTTGCAGGTGTGTAGGGTACAATCCACCATACAAAGTGGTAAGGCAATCCTGGTTCTGGCTTAACTGCCAATTTCAGTATGACCGTTTATTGTTTTTAGCTTTCTTTTTGAATTTCAAGCATGTTTCTGCATATAGAAAAAATACCCCTGGAAACTTGTTTTTCTCCAAGAGTTAAAAAGCTAGGAAGCTGAAACTTTGCAGGTGTGTTGGGTACTATCCACCCTACAAAGGGGTAAGGCAAGCCTGGTTCTGGCTTAACTGCCAGTTTCAGTATGACCGTTTATTGTTTTTAGCTTTCTTTTTGAATTTCAAGCATGTTTCTGCATAGAGAAAAAATACCCCTGGAAAGTTGTTTTTCTCCAAGAGGGAAAAAGCTAGGAGGCTGAAACTCTGCAGGTGTGTAGGCTGCTATCCACCCTACAAAGGGGTAGGGCAATCCTGGTTCTGGCTTAACTGCCAGTTTCAGTATGACTGTTTATTGTTTTTAGCTTTCCCTATGCATTTCAAGCATGTTTCTGCATGGAGAAAAAATAACCCTGGAAAGTTGTTTTTCTCCAAGAGGAAAAAAGCTAGGAGGCTGAAACTCCGCAGGTGTGTAGAGTATTATCCACCCTACAACGGGGTAGGGCAATCCTGGTTCTGGCTTAACTGCCAGTTTCAGTATGACCGCTTATTGTGTTTAGCTTTCTTTTTGCATTTCAAGCATATTTTTGCATAGAGAAAAAAATACCTGAGGAAAGTTGGTTTTCTCCAAGAGGGAAAAAGCTAGGAGGCTGAAACTTTGTAGATGTGCAGGATACTATCTACCCTACGAAGGGTAGGGCAATCCTGGTTCTGGCTTAACTGCCAGTTTCAGTATGACCGTTTATTTTTTTTAGCTTTCCCTATGCATTTCAAGCATGTTTCTGCATAGAGAAAAAATAACCCTGGAAAGTTGTTTTTCTCCAAGAGGGAAAAAGCTAGGAGGCTGAAACTCTGCAGGTGTGTAGGGTACTATCCACCCTACAAAGGGGTTGGGTAATCCTAGTTCTGGCTTAACTGCCAGTTTCAGTATGACCGTTTATTGTTTTTAGCTTTCCCTATGCATTTCAAGCATGTTTCTGCATGGAGAAAAAATAACCCTGGAAAGTTGTTTTTCTCCAAGAGGGAAAAAGCTAGGAGGCTGAAACTCTGCAGGTGTGTAGGGTACTATCCACCCTACAAAGGGGTAGGGCAATCCTGGTTCTGGCTTAACTGCCAGTTTCAGTATGACCGTTTATTGTTTTAGCTTTCCCTATGCATTTCAAGCATGTTTCTGCATAGAGAAAAAATAACCCTGGAAAGTTGTTTTTCTCCAAGAGGGAAAAAGCTAGGAGGCTGAAACTCTGCAGGTGTGTAGGGTACTATCCACCTTACAAAGGGGTAGGGCAATCCTGGTTCTGGCTTAACTGCCAGTTTCAGTAAGACCGTTTATTGTTTTTAGCTTTCCCTATGCATTTCAAGCATGTTTCTGCATAGAGAAAAATAACCCTGGAAAGTTGTTTTTCTCCAAGAGGGAAAAAGCTAGGAGGCTGAAACTCTGCAGGTGTGTAGGGTACTATCCACCCTACAAAGGGGTAGGGCAATCCTGGTTCTGGCTTAACTGCCAGTTTCAGTATGACCGTTTATTGTTTTAGCTTTCCCTATGCATTTCAAGCATGTTTCTGCATAGAGAAAAAATAACCCTGGAAAGTTGTTTTTCTCCAAGAGGGAAAAAGCTAGGAGGCTGAAACTCTGCAGGTGTGTAGGGTACTATCCACCCTACAAAGGGGCAGGGCAATCCTGGTTCTGGCTTAACTGCCAGTTTCAGTATGACCGTTTATTGTTTTTAGCTTTCCCTATGCATTTCAAGCATGTTTCTGCATAGAGAAAAAATACCCTGGAAAGTTGTTTTTCTCCAAGAGGGAAAAAGCTAGGAGGCTGAAACTCTGCAGGTGTGTAGGGTACTATCCACCCTACAAAGGGGTAGGGCAATCCTGGTTCTGGCTTAACTGCCAGTTTCAGTATGACCGTTTATTGTTTTTAGCTTTCCCTATGCATTTCAAGCATGTTTCTGCATAGAGAAAAATAACCCTGGAAAGTTGTTTTTCTCCAAGAGGGAAAAAGCTAGGAGGCTGAAACTCTGCAGGTGTGTAGGGTACTATCCACCCTACAAAGGGGTAGGGCAATCCTGGTTCTGGCTTAACTGCCAGTTTCAGTATGACCGTTTATTGTTTTTAGCTTTCTTTTTGAATTTCAAGCATGTTTCTGCATAGAGAAAAAATACCCTGGAAACTTGTTTTTCTCCAAGAGGGAAAAAGCTAGGAGGCTGAAACTTTGCAGGTGTGTAGGGTGCTATCCACCCTACAAAGGGGTAAGGCAATCCTGGTTCTGGCTTAACTGCCAGTTTCAGTATGACCGTTTATTGTTTTTAGCTTTCCCTATGCATTTCAAGCATGTTTCTGCATAGAGAAAAATACCCCTGGAAACTTGTTTTTCTCCAAGAGGGAAAAAGCTAGGAGGCTGAAACTTTGCAGGTGTGTAGGGTACTATCCACCATACAAAGGGGTAGGGCAATCCTGGTTCTGGCTTAACTGCCAGTTTCAGTATGACCGTTTATTGTTTTTAGCTTTCCCTATGCATTTCAAGCATGTTTCTGCATAGAGAAAAAATACCCCTGGAAACTTGTTTTCTCCAAGAGGGAAAATGCTAGGAGGCTGAAACTTTGCAGGTGTGTAGGGTACTATCCACCATACAAAGCGGTAGGGCAATCCTGGTTCTGGCTTAACTGCCAGTTTCAGTATGACCGTTTATTGTTTTTAGCTTTCTTTTTGCATTTCAAGCATGTTTCTGCATAGAGAAAAATAACCCTGGAAACTTGTTTTTCTCCAAGAGGGAAAAAGCTAGGAGGCTGAAACTTTGCAGGTGTGTAGGGTACTATCCACCCTACAAAGGGGTAGGGCAATCCTGGTTCTGGCTTAACTGCCAGTTTCAGTATGACCGTTTATTGTTTTTAGCTTTGCCTATGCATTTCAAGCATGTTTCTGCATAGAGAAAAATAACCCTGGAAAGTTGTTTTTCTCCAAGAGGGAAAAAGCTAGGAGGCTGAAACTCTGCAGGTGTGTAGGGTACTATCCACCCTACAAAGGGGTAGGGCAATCCTGGTTCTGGCTTAACTGCCAGTTTCAGTATGACCGTTTATTGTTTTAGCTTTCCCTATGCATTTCAAGCATGTTTCTGCATAGAGAAAAAATAACCCTGGAAAGTTGTTTTTCTCCAAGAGGGAAAAAGCTAGGAGGCTGAAACTCTGCAGGTGTGTAGGGTACTATCCACCCTACAAAGGGGTAGGGCAATCCTGGTTCTGGCTTAACTGCCAGTTTCAGTATGACCGTTTATTGTTTTTAGCTTTCCCTATGCATTTCAAGCATGTTTCTGCATAGAGAAAAATAACCCTGGAAAGTTGTTTTTCTCCAAGAGGGAAAAAGCTAGGAGGCTGAAACTCTGCAGGTGTGTAGGGTACTATCCACCCTACAAAGGGGTAGGGCAATCCTGGTTCTGGCTTAACTGCCAGTTTCAGTATGACCGTTTATTGTTTTAGCTTTCCCTATGCATTTCAAGCATGTTTCTGCATAGAGAAAAATAACCCTGGAAAGTTGTTTTTCTCCAAGA
>NW_025049113.1:7500-25577 GCF_019279795.1 Protopterus annectens | reverse complement strand
ACACTCTAACTAGGCTTATATATACCCTTGGTAAGACAGTCTAGTACCTACCTTTCACTTATTACATGCCTTATGTGCATGGATAGTTAACTAGCTCATCCATTTTGCTTTGCTATCATGCTGCTAAACTGTTGGGTGACTACATGTCATATATATCCTGTTATTGTGTATTGTAAATGCCAATAGACATAACTAATGTTTGCCTAACATAACAGTAATGCTATGTAACTTGTAATACATATCTGTCTACAATACTGTACATTACACAGTTATTGGCACAATATCCCACAATGCAAATCATAATTGCACAGTGGGCCAACCTTTGACATGTTATTCTCAGTAATACACCCATACATATGGCTACTGTTACAATATATCAACATATACTATCCTCTGTTATAGCACATACTTGTTGGACCAGCCCTGCCACTGACAGCGGCTGGTAAGGAATATTTCTGTTCAAAGCCCTTATATAGCATCCCTTGTGGTGTATGCGGTGTTTGCCTTGTGACCTACAGCAGTACACACATAAATACTACAAGCGTTACTATGCTCAGCAATACATCACTACAAGATAACTGTTTCCACTATATGGATTGTGTGCACTTTAAATATTACTGAACAGGTACTAAATACACAGACATACTGAGTGTTCTCCATACCTTATTAGCAACCCGAGGTGTCGTTGACTGTTGATTCAATCCTTTTCAGTTTGTGTTTCAATCTTCTTCGTAACATTCTGCTGGTATATACGGATGGTTTGAATGTGTGATAAGCCATCCTTTTCTAGTTAAATATTGGTAATATGTGGTATCCTGACCACCAACTGGTGTTCCAAAGTAGTTAATTAGATGCACATCAGCTGTGAAGCTACTCCATTAGCCAATACCATGGCAACAGTGGTGTATAACTGAGTACTCCTTTTGTGCATTGTCTGTTTGCCTTACTTTCGAGGAAGACAGCCTGGATGTGTTGTTTGTGATGCATTTCAACAGCTATATGGAGACAGACAGAGATATGTTAGCTTCATGACTCCCATGGATTGTGTGTAATGGCTAGACAATTTTGTTCTACATGTGAGTACAGTTGTTATATTTCAAAACATTGCTACTTATGCAGGGTTTGTTTGTACCTGATACTTCTGCAGATGTTTAAGTCTGGCAAGGATATTTGGGCAGCTCAAAGCTGTATGGGTATGCATGAACTGTTATGTGGTTTACAGTGTGCTCACCAGACATCCTTGATTTGGTGTACATGTGTTTCATACTATGCTGATACTCAGTAATTGCTAACACATCCTGGTGTACACACAACCCTCTGAAACGGGATTAGTGCAAACAAACCCTGTAACATCAACAGCTGTTCCATTGTATAACAGCAACTATTTCACATAGGGCCATGTTAGTGTGTCTCTGACAAGGTATGTTAAGGCTTCTGCAGATGTCGTACAGTGAGTGAATGATTTGTGATGTTATTACAGTTTGTATTGTAATTTGTTTGGGTGTGGGGGTGATGTTGGTGGGTGTGCATAGCAGTTGCAGGTGTGTAGGAACTGCTTTTATACATAATCAATATGTGTGTGAGGGTTCCTTCCCTATTTGAACACCTATCCTTTAGTGGACGAATACTATGGTAATTGCAGGCTGATTCATTAAGGCACTGTTAAGTGGTTCCTGTATAGCATGCAGGTGATGTTAGTCCTTGAATCCTTTTGGCAATACATCAGAATATAATAAAGTGTTGCTACATGAAATTTGTGTATTTCTGTCATAGGTATTTGCAGTCATTGTAGTTGTGTTGGTGACTGACCCTCTTTGGCTAGGGTTGGCACCTTTTCATATGGCCATAGTGGGACATTTTCGGGACACACATCAGATTTTACAGGCCGACACAAACCCATGGTCAGTACAAGGGATAGAAATTTCCTTTCTTGCCTAAATATAAGCTTATTCTTGTAGCAGTTTAGTTGCTTATCCTGTTTCTTGTAGCATGTAGGTATTTAGATACAGAAAGAACTATTGTATGCAACTATTACATTACATATGGGACATAATTATATCCTACAATCTCAGGACGTTTTCCACATTTAATATATTTGGTCTGGACACAACCACCCAAAGAGGGACTGTCCCTCGCAAAGTGAGACAGGTGGTAACCCTATCATTGGCTCATGTCCATAGCACATATTTGTAACAGTGTATAGGCATATACTCTCCATATCCTTTGTTCATAAAGGTTGGTCGTGGCAGAATGTGTGATTGCTATGGTCCATGTTATACTCATATATGAACAATTCAACCGCTGTATACAGGATGCCTATGGAATCCTGAAACCACACAGTTCCGAAGCCCACTGTACCCGGCTCAGACTCTCATACCCCACATTACCGACAGCAACAGTAACTCACGAAAGTAACACGAACATGAAACACACACACGCACACACAGACACACTGTTACCTACCACATCCAAACAAAGCATCCTACACTATGTATGAGCAGGTGGGCAAGCCCTCAATCACCCCCCATGTAGGTGTCTGTGCCCCCACACCCCCTACTTTAATATTTTACCTCCTAGATTGCGCAGACACACAAAGCTAACTCACACCCACACATTACAGTCCCCCAGGAACACACACCACACTCAGAACACACACTTACACACACTACAGCCCTCAGAAACACACTTACACACAGTAACCTACCTGAACCGCAACACCCGAAGCAGTGACTAACTCTCCCTTAACATCGTGATTTTAAACCTCGCGCATCTGGTGTTTCAGTACTGTGCTCTTTCAGACCTTAAGCCTCGGGATTAAGTGCATCAGTATATCAAGCACTCGGTATGTGGTAGGTATCCCATTTATATGTACCTCCATGGTTATGTAGATGTCGTTAACCTATCTATATATCTACATATATATGTATATCCTCATATATCGACATATATCTCTCTCTATCCCTCTCTCTCTCTCTCTCTCTATATATATATATATATATATATATATATATATATATGATGCTGTAGATCTATATTTTATATACATATATATATATATATATATATATATATATATATATATATATATATATATATATATATATAAAATATACACCTTTCATTGGGTACATGCCGGTTTATCCTATTTCCACACATTCCTACCTTTTGTGTTTTATCCTGTCAGTATACACACCTGCTATTGGTACATCTCAGGTAGCTTAGTGGTATGTCATTGTGAAGATTGTGTACATGGTTGCATGTTCTAATCCTGGCAGTGGTATTTTACCTCTCAGAGCAAGCACTGGTAGTGCAAGGGTGATTAACGCACATTTCAGCGGTTGTGTTTTCCACATGTTTATTATTCTGTGGAATACTACTTATATAGGCAAGCTGTGTTTATGGTATACTATGTAACATGTAAACATCTGAGAAGATTCCTGTCAGGAATACTCCCCATTATTTGGAACTACATCCCTGATTACATTATACAAAACCCCTCACTAACACTCCAGGGAATCCTCGCAGAGTGGGTGAGGAACAGTGGATATACCCCAGGGATCCCACAATTGGCTCTGCTCCACAGAGGGACAGTTAGTTAATCGATGGGGTGATGACAGCAGACACTTTTTGCCTATGCTTATGAGTGGCCTCGGGCATTTAGGCATGTACCTACCTAGGTATATATGAACCTCTACATACAGTATGGACACATGCTGATAGCTTAATTTACTATTCAGTTATTGACTTACCTTGTGCCAATGGCGGTTGTGTGTACAATAGTTGAGGGCTACCTATGTAGGATGCACACAGTAGACCACCTATACATGACAATTTACTGGTGGTCGTGTGTGCGTGCCATCCATGCTTGCTGTGTGTGCAGGTGGAGAAGGGTGTCAGTCCATGAGTGCCTACACTGTCAGTGTGTGTGCTATTTGTTCCCTCTTTGCCAAGGCATGGGCATACTGGGCACACCTCTGTCTGCCTACTGGGGCTAGCACAGGGTGTTCATGGTCTGAGTCCCTCTGTGCCTGTGAGTCCCTTGGCAATGGTGGTGGGCTGTGACGGCCTTCACCATTCTGTCCCTACTGCAGCTGTTTCCGCAGGATCATATTGTGTAGCATGGCACATACTATGAAGATGTGGGCACACGTGCCTGGAGAGTACTGCAAGGCTCCACCAGATATATCCAAGCAACTGAACCATGATTTCAGCATCCCAAACACGTGCTCTATGATGATTCTAGTTTCTGCATGTGCCTCATTATGGCATTCTTGCGTGGCTGTGTGTGCATTTCTGATGGGAGTCATCATCCACAGTTCCAGTGCATAGCCAGCATCCCCCACGAGATGGCCATATGGGATGTCCCCCCTGGCAAATACCTGATACAGCTGTGAGGCGTGCCAGATGTGGGAGTCGTGATAGCTTCCAGGACTGCCAGCACACACATCCATAATAATGCCCTGGGCATTGCACACAACCTGGCAGTTGATGGAGGGGTATCTCTTGCAGTTTATGTAGCACCTACCCTGCTCATTGGGTGATGACTTGATGTGTATGTGCGTGCAGTCTATTGCACCCAGTACCTCCAGGTAGTCTGCAACACGATGGAAGAGACGTATATTGCTGGCCAACTCCTCCTGCATTCGGGGGAAGTATTTGTGCTCATTGGCATGTGGTAACATGGCATCCAGGAACTGGTGGAGTACCCTGGATGCTGATGCCTGTGAGATCCCCATTATATTCCCAGTTGGCCTTTGGAAGGTACATGTGGCTAGTATTCTCAAGCTGACACATACCTTCGTGTCCACTGGGATGGGTTCCCCTCTGTTACTTCTGGCTCTGAGGCGTGGCTGGCAGAGCTCAACAAGTTGCTGTATGATGTCCCTGTCCACCCTGTAATGCTCTACTATCTCCAGATCATGTAGCCCCTGGTAGGCTACCCTGGGTCTGAACACTCTTCTCCTCGTCTGGTGCCTGAGATGGTTGTCAGCATCATCCTCCACACCATCGTCAGTCTCCAACACATGCTGATGAATCAAAGCTATGACCCTAACATGTACATATTAAAAGTTCCTCATCTGTAAACACCAATGGTACAGAGTGTCTGGGAATACACAAGTGTGAGTGTGGGGCTTTCACACCTTATACTATTGTGCAATGGATGATGCTGGTGTAATTGGGTGCATTTGTGCAATTCCAGCTGCGGGGTATCTTAATTATTGGTTTTACAGCAGGTACTGCTATTGTGGGGCCTCTGGTGTTGACTTACACTTGGCTGCCATGATTCATCTTTTACCCTTTACTTCACTTTTCAACTTGATTCCCCTCCCATTGTCAAGTATGCATCCAGCTGCCAGCTTTCTTGTTTTATACTTTCCCAACCCAGGATTGTGTTGGGAAATGTGTTATGTAGCTGATCTACTGCAAGTTTGCTTTGTTCTGCTGTGACAGTTCTCTTTTCTTTGCTGTACGGCACCTCCCATTTCCTGTTCTGCAGGTAGCTGCTAAAAGCCTTGTTAGCTGTTGTCAATGGCTCACTGTGAGTTCCTAGGTGTTAATTACTCATTTGTATTCCAATTACCTTGCTGCAGCATTTCCTTATTGTCTTCCCGTATCCTTCCTGTTTCAGTTGTGGTGCATGGTCCGCACAGCCGTTTACCGGTTTTCGAGCGCGTTTTCATCTGCGTTCACATGCACTTTCGGTTACCTTCTGTGATCTCAGCTAAGCAAAGCTATGGCTACTTCCACACCCCTATCCTGTGGCTTTGCTTAGCAACAGGCAACCCGGATTAGCAATGATCCAATGTGCTTACAGCTACGGTGGTGCACCCGTCTCTTGATGTCATGTTTACCTCCAGGCCACTCCTCGGTGTTGTACCGCTACACCATGTGGTACATCCTTTTGCTGGCATGGTGTTTGCGATTTAATATTACTTGACTCATCTGCATGGCATTCACTACTAATTCCTAGTTACCGTGCAGAACACTGTCACAGACCCCTAGCAACCCTTGTGCCATGGTTGTGGTGTAGCATGTGTGCCATTGACTATTATGGGGAATTCATGTATTGTGTTATCTTGCAGTTTTATGACATCTAAATATATTTTCCTTGTGATCCCGTTTGAGCATAGATGCACTGCGGTTTTACTTTGCACTAGTGTGGCCATGACATTAAATGTTATTTTTCATATGTTGTGCATTTTGTTATGCCATTGGCTATATATTTAGCCATTGGCATATATTAACATTATAATACGTAAGTTTGGTCCGCTTTCATGGTGCAGATTTTATGTTTGAAAAAATGTAAACTTTTTTTGGTTTACATTTCTTCATGCTTATGCTATGCCTGCACACTTCATGAATCGCTATATACCTTCATTTGCATGCTACACTACCGTGCATGGGGTAATTAGCATACATGCGCTGGGAGCTGTGCAGCTCTGGCGTACGCTGGTAGTGCACGTGGAAACAGCTCGTACCTGAATCGCTCGGCAGCCATATTTGGCTCTAGATCACCTACGCTACTCCGGCACCTGGCGCAAGCTTCATGAATCCCAGGGAATGACTTTCAGTTTTTACAAAAAGTTGTACTCTCAACATTTATCTGTCATCCAAAGAGAAACACATATTTCTTCTCCAAAATGCCATATAAGAAGAAATTAAAAATAGTTTATCTTGGTAGCAATTCCTGCACTATTTGATCAGGAACTAACTTTCTGAACAGTTACGTTATTTTGAATCTATAGCTAATCATTAAGTCAGTTACCCTGACAACTACCCTTAGGATAAATAGATTTAACCTTAATATGGGCTTTATGAAACACACTTCTTAATCTTTTGTAGGTAATACTTTCAATCTCCCCATGTTTACTGCTCTAGTTACTTAATTACAGATATATGTTTACTGACACATCATTAACTTCCTGTTTGTCTATGCTGTCATGTCACGTGTTCACCTCTCTCTTCTAGTTACACAGTTATTTATATATAAATCACATTACAAGTGATATGATAAAAGTTTTCTTGTACTATGATTAAATTAGTGGGTCTGCAGTTTCACAGCTCTGTGTTGCAGCAGTTTTAGTTCAGTGGAATCACAGGTCTTGTCTAGTCATATGGTAACACAATGTCTTTCTCTGATTTGTTAAAATGATAGTGCTGTTTCTTATATTTCAGTGATAGTTTTATAATTTTCCTTTGACCCTTATGAAATCCTGTTATTTTACTTTTTGGATGTACCGCATTGCCCTGGTTTGACATTTTTGATGGGGTGGCAGAAGTTGAGAAGTGTATGTGCATGTGTGTCTGTCGGCATCTCTGCTGCTGCGAAATAAAATATATAAAATACCAGCTTGGCTTATCTGTACAGGTATTCCTTTAAGAAGACAGGAATAGATGTGTGCTTATTTAGTCATCCTATGTTGGGATTTTAAATTTTATATTTATACCTTGTTTCAGATCTTGTTTTTTTAACTGAGTATATTAGGAAGCCTGAGTGTAATGATATAAACTGGGCATGTTATTTGTATACCTGTATCTCTCTTGTGTGCACCTCATTTTAGTTTGAAATGCACTGGACACCTCTATGATCAAGAATTTAGAATGTTTCAGAGATTCAGCAGTACATAGCCAACACAACGGTAATGCTCTTCTACAAGGTCTGCTGTTGCAGTTATTAATGGGTTCAGTGAATCATTTGTGACATCCAAATTTTATGAAAATGCATACAGTGGAATACAGTTCTAACAGAATTTTGTAATTTTCAAAGCCCATTTACTGAAACAGATTAACAGTGTTTATTGGTATGTTTCATCGTCTGATGCTAGGAATGGGGTGTCTGGTCTATGAAAGAGGTTAATGTGAACAAATAATACTCGCAGTTCCAGTTGTGATAATGGCAACTAATTAAAGCAATTTTCCTGTTAATAAAAGCATACCTATCAGCTATCCAGATTGTTGCTTATCAGTCTTGATTTTCCCATTTGCCATGCCCTCCTTAAATGTTTGATTTTTTTTTCTGGTAAATAAATTAGGATTAAACAAAATCACCCATGCCAGATATTGGAATTTCACGTCTTTTTGCTCATAAAGTACAAGTTGATGCAAAACCCAACGTATTATTTCAAATCTCATAGGAAAGCAAAAAGCTCACACTGGGAACTAAAAGGAGACTGGAACTGCTGATTTAAAGGATATTCCAAGAAAATTGACACTGTGTGTGGGTGTGTAGTTAAAGTGGGTGTTGCTTTTGTCATCTTAAACACAGACCCGAATTTTCAACACTGTGATTGTCCCTTTAACATCTGCAGCCACAGGAGATGTTAAATGACCATCTCCTAGATTAGTATTCATTTTGAGGTTCATATTGTTAAATGCAGTTCAATAGAGCTTAGTGGGTTTGCACCAGGTACAATTATATTAATAGAATGCATCTTATGTCTATTTTTAAATGTCTGGGTCCTGTCTGCTACCTGGGTGATCCATTCTTCCAATTTGTGCACTACCGCTGTGCCTGCAAGCCACCTGAGCATGGCCAAAGCCATTTGTGCTAAACTTAGCACAGCACAAAACAGTGGTCCAGAAATTAAGAGGAAAAAAATAAGTAATAACCAGCAGAAATAGAAATCAGTCTACGACATACACAGTACAATATGTCAGTACAGATGAAATATGCTTGCATAGGTCTGGAATCCAAATCACCATCCAATGCACATTCAGAAGACAAGACGGGGATCTTAACCCTGTTTTTCACACAAACACCTTTGTAGCAAGCAGCAGCTCTCATTCAGCACACAAAC
This sequence comes from Protopterus annectens, assembly GCF_019279795.1. Taxonomy (NCBI): domain Eukaryota; kingdom Metazoa; phylum Chordata; order Ceratodontiformes; family Protopteridae; genus Protopterus; species Protopterus annectens. Next base: position 16,779 of record NW_025049113.1, on the reverse strand, counting down.
AAATTAAACAGAATGTACAGTTATATTAAAGCATTACATGTTAATTGTACATTTAGTGAAATGTTTATCTTTGAAAATACCACACTTAGTGATTACATGCCCTGTTATGATTCTTGCTTGCAAATATACAGCACTATCTTACCTTTCTGTCTTCCCTCATCATTCAGTAGTTATCTGACCAGTACTCTGGGGCATACAGTGTGTAAACCATTCTATATCATTGCACTTACAATGTCAAAGGATATTAACTGGGAATAATATGATATGCAGTTGCCAACTAAGGAAAACCAGGTTGGATATCACAAACAAGCACTGATTTTTCCTTTGGTGGTGGGGGGCAAAGGTATGTTACTGCTATGGCACTAACAAGACTGTATTGGTTTGGTCACTCTGCTTGTTTGACATCCTGCCTGTTGTCTGATTTAGGGAGAGTTGAGAAGTTAAACTTTTCTCTGTAATGCTTTCCTAGTGCAAAAGTATGGTGAAGTAGGAGGATGGTTTTAGGCTCCTAGGTGGTGAGTCAGTGTACTATGGCTTATCTCCTAGCTAATGCAAGGATATACTGAGCATGCCTATGTCTGCCTACAACCACACCAGCTGCTGTTTCCTCCTCTGACTTATCATCGGCTTGTGGCTATGGTGACCTTGGCATTGTCGGGAGGATATGTACCCCTTTCCTTTGCTGATCCTGCTGTAGTTGTTTCCACAAGATTAACTTGGGTAGCATAGCACTTACTATGTGCATTGTGGGACATGTCAGAGGATTGTAATGGAAGCCTTGGCCAGATGTCTGTAGGTACTGTGACTGCAGTAGCTGAAATACATGCTCTATGACATTACGGGTTGGACCGTGTGTCTCATTAAGATGTTCTTCTGTGTGTGTGTGTGTGTGTGTGTGTGTGTGTGTGTGTGTGTGTGTGTGTGTGTGTGTGTGTGTGTGTGTGTGTGTGTGTGTGTGTGTGTGTGTGTGTGTGTGTGTGTGTGTGTGTGTGTGCATTTCTGATGGGTTTCATCAGCCATGACTCCAGCGCATAGCATGCATCCACCCCTAAATGAGCTTTTGAGAGATCCCCCAAAGAACACATCTGGTGCAGTTGGGAGATGTGGCACATATGGGAGTCATGCTAACTGCTAGCATTGCCAGCACACATGTTCCAGATGATTCCCATGCCATTATACATGACTTTGCAGTTGTTTGAGTGGTAGACCTTATGGTTAATGTAGACCCTACCCTGTTCCCCAGGTGTTGTTTTCATGTGTACATGACTGCGATGTATGGCACACATTATTTCAGGGTAGTGTGATACATGGTACATTTGTAGCATTCTTGTGACCTTTTCCCCAGAACTAATGGTAAAATATATGTGCTCCCTGCCAAGTTGTAGCATAGCATGCAGGAATGTTTGGAAGATCCTGGATACTGATACCTATGGCACACCAAACATGTCCCCTGCTAGTCTGTGTGAGGTACCTGTGGCTAAGATACTAAGTTCAACAAATACCTTATTTTCCACTGGGATGGGTTCCCTGTGTTTGCCTCTGGCTCTGAGTCAAGGCTGCCAGAGGTCACACAATTCCTGTACTGTGTCCTTGGCCTGCAAAGTCTTCACCTTCTCTGTCTATGGCTATTGGCAGCAGCAGAAGCATTGGCTTCAGCCTGTAGCACACACAAATGTAGTAAAAAAGCAGCAGCTACTAACAATCTGTCTGTGATTACTTTATGTCTGTACTCCACTATTTTCTCAATCCACATAACAAACAGCAAGGAGTCTACATGGATGTTTTATATCTCATTGAGTAGCACCCCAAGATTGGTTGAGTAACATGCAGTTCAGCTGCTTATGCTATGATTAGCATCTCTGAAGCACAGACTAAGACAGATGCAATCCATTACTAATGTACTCCATTGTAAAAAGGCAAATGTGTAGCTAGGCAAACTGATGTGGATGAGAGTTATTGCATTGTTTAACAAAGTGACACATTTATTTTGAACAGTATATCTCCACAGAAGAGTATTGAACTCCAGCAGGTATGTATCCATTTTGTTACCTACATAATGCATATTCTGGAATGTGGTTAAGAATAATGTGAAGTAAATCTGTATGCATTTTCTAGAACCATAATCATGGCATGGCCTTGTTTTTCAAGCCATTTCACAGTTACAGAGGATGTAGAGTTGGCTAAAATTATAATGTGTGATAACCATGTACACATGTTTCAAGGAAAGGTCCTTTGATAGCACTTTTAGCATTTCACAGTTGTTTGGTTAGCACAATTGATCCTTAGCCTGTTATTTTGTTTGGGGGGACAAAGAAGTGTTCCTGCTATGGCGCAAACTAGAATGGGCTGTTATTTTGGGTGCGTGAGCATAGCTGAGTATCTCTTACGGCACAAACAAGGAGATGTTTCTCTTATTACTCTCCTTGTTTTTTATCCTCCATTAGTTTTTGACCCCTGTTGAATCTTTAAAATGTATCAAATGGGGAATACTGACAGCCTTTCTTTACTACTTTATCTGTAAACAATGTATTTGTACTTATGCGATCCTTAAATGTGTTATCATTTTTGTGTCTTTCAGGACACAAAATGTCTGTGTTCGACATAGGCCCCCATTTAACAAGGCTGAGAATGACCTCATCATAGAGGGCTTACATCAACATAATGCATTACTACTGTCCAGAAGGCAGGCCAATATGGGTCAGCGTACAGCCACGTAGGACGAATTGATCCACAATGTAAATGATATTGGGTGACACAGTTGCATTTATAAGCAGGTGTGCCACAGAGCCACAAATATGATAGCTGCAAGGAGGTGTGCAGCTGCAGTGGCACATGATCGCCAGATCACTGGTGGTGGTCCTGCTGCAGAACCCCTTCTCACTGCTACAGAAGAATTCCTAGCAAACATTGCCACACAGGACAGCTCACAGCAGTCAATGACCTAGTACTTTCTGGACATGGCTACCACTCCTGCATCTCAAGAGGAGCTTCCAGGTATGCTTTGTTAGATCATCATTAGAATATTATGGCATTCTGAAATAGTGTCACGTTGTTTTTTGCATGGGGGAATTTAAGATAGCTGAAGTTTTTAGCTTATTTTGAAGATGTCAACGACATTCTTGTTTCCATTTGAGTTACTGCAGATATAGATGAATAAAGGTATTACCCCCTGTTATACTATTAAATGTGGTTCCACTGCCATTACCTCTTCCTTTATTCATTTCAGGACCATCAGGAATTCAGAGACATAGGGCTCCTGCAGTTGGTAAGCATAATACATTTATGTCAGTACTGTAGATAAATTACAAGACATCTGATAATGTGTCCTCTCAGGCCTGCTGCATGTATTGATGTACTGTCTGCATACCTGTCAACTATACAGATTTTTGCTGAATGTCCAGATTTTTGACTCATATTTCTGGCCCATATTTGATATCATGGTGACTTTCTGGCAAATTATTGCCAAGTCATTAAAGATTGAAGACATAAAATAATGACAGAAATCTGAGTCTCAGACATCAGACCCTTCAGAAATGTAATGCTAAAGCAAAAATTGTGAATTCTATCAACTTTCTAAGTTTGTAAGAGCAATATTTCAAAATTATCTCTATTCTTGGGCCTTTGTCCACCCATTATTCATGGCTTTGTCCACATTCCTTGTCCTTAGAGGTTGAGAGATATGGATGTCTATAATAGTGACAGCATTGGAAATTGTTTAGCATATATTGCAGCATAGTAGTGCGGGTATTAATGTATTCCTCTGTTTCTTCCTTTTATCACAGGTGATCGTGGAGGTGGTTCTGTGTCACCTGCACCACCTGATGTCAGTGTGAGGCACAGTTGGGGGTTGCAGAGGCTGAATCCTGACACAGAGGTTAACACTCAGTGACCCCCCCCCCTCATTTTCCCTGTACACAGCCAGTATGTCTATGCATCCCCAGTCCACTGAGGCCACAGATATTAGACAGGTGAAGGACGAGGAGGTTGACCAGGGAAGCATAGCTACTACTGCTTCAGAGCCTGTCGACTCTGGCTGTACCCAAACTGATGATGAGGTGCCACACAGGAGACTCAATAGGGGTGCTCGGAGGAAGACTGCTGTTTCTCCTCCCCTGGTGTAAGTGTCTATTCCAGTGTAATGCACTGTATGTTTAGGGCCATCATGGAGGCACAGGCATGTTCAGAAAGGCACTCCAGACAAATGCACAAGGTTGAATTTGGGGCACAGTCTGACATCCATGACTGCCTCCACCATGTTGTTGATTACATGGATTGGATGAATAACACACTGGAGCAAGGTGTGTCTGTGATGGAACTTGGAGAATCTGTCATAGAACACACATTGTCTGTGATGGAATATCTGCCAGGAGGGGAATGTCGGCTTCATGGGCATAGGTCAGCAACTACATCTGCTGTGAGCCAACGTAGCCATGTGTGATCATGCTCCTGTAGTAGCAGTACTTCCATTGGTCCATCAGGGAGTGAGCTGTCCACACCCAGATATGGCAGGTGATGGGTTCATGGTCCTGGGCATTCCTGTGAAGGGAGTTTATCCAGCAGGCATCACTCATCTGCAGGTAGTAGTCCTGCTTCTGAACTTGGGCATGGAGATGCCAGTGCAAATCCTGGCAGAGCCAGTTCTTGTGGTTATGGGTGACAATGATGAACTGTCAACTCTGCCATGCATGACTCACATCTGTCTGACATACTGACATGTAGAGCTAGCACTGAGCTTGGCTGCGTGCATGCAGACACACACACCAATGTTACATATTGAGGGTACCTATAGACACACACACACACACACACACACACACACACACACACACACACACACACACACACACACACACACACACATACACACACACATTTTCATGGTCCAGCTTGCCTGATTCACTTCCTTACTCACACACACTCACACACCTTTTGTGTCAGCCTAGGCCTGCTGCACCCCCACAAAACACCCTGTGAAAATGATAACTATGCCATATCCCTGTTTTCTAACTTTTGGATTCAGGAATAGTAAAGCTATGTGTCTGATGCGCAGGGTGACTATTTACATAAATGATGATTACACCTGCATGTGTGGTGTTCAACTGATGATTGCACTTGTCAGTTATATTGTACTTGGCCAGTTATACAGATGATACCATTATCATTTCACTACTTTACAGTGGATGCTCTTGTAAGGATTGTGAAGTTAACAACTGAAATTTGTATTATACAATTTGAAAATTTCCCTGTAATTATGTTTATTACAGAGTTATGGTGCACATCAGAAGTCACAGCATCAGATTTAGATATCAGGATTTTAATTATGTACTGTAAACTCTCATCAAAACAGTAATACAGTATAACAGTATTTATGGCATGTACATCACCATAGCTTCACTGGTATATAGGATGTTACTAGGCTATTGACCTGTTGGTGTTTAGAAGCCTAGCCATTAAATCACAATATAACATTTGAGGTTAGATATCATGACTGGGCAAGATTGTCTAGCAAGGACTACCCATGTTCAGGTGAGAAGCAGGGGCAATGCAGGGCAGAGATTAACAGTTTCACATCAAGTAATCCAAGCTGTGATGAAACAGTGTCATGGAGGTGCTTGGCTTGACATGGTTTTGAAGCCTATTCCAGAGGTTTGGCAGCCTATGGGAGATGTATCTGTCTCTCCAGCATGTCCTATATATGTCAGTCTGCATTGATGACCTTTGAACAGCTGATTGTAGTCCCAAATGATACATGTAGGGGCAGCATTTCCATCACAATTGGGTCAGAGATAGCACTGTAATGCATACATAAGTCACCTCAAAGCAGTCTATATCATACTGAGCACTGTGACAGATACATCAGTTTGTCCATATTAGACACATGTTTGACACCCTGATTTATATCACTTGTAAATCTCTGAAGTCTGTCAAATTTCTGCAGGTGTCTGTTACACTACATAGCAAAGAGAGCATTATATTCAAGAGTAGGCCTGCGGAGGGATGACTATAATCCATTCCATTGTCTTTTAGTTGAGGCTTGTGGAACTTAATGGGCTATAAGTACATGTGTATGTTGCTGATCCATCCTTATGTAGGGGGAAATAGATTGCTGATTCAAATCTGTGTGGATAAAGGCAGTACTCAGACTATGATTGAATAAGGTGCCTAGTGCAGTAGTTCGATATTTAAGAATATTAACAACGCATGTCGGAATGCCATCTGGTCCCATGGAGGCTGTGTTCCTAGTCTTGGAAAGAGCAGTGATTACTTGCTCTTTGTAGAGGGAGGTTGGAGGTGATGTTGTGGTAAGCTTGGGAGTGGGTGTGGGGGATAATTTTCATCCAAGTATGTCTTCTAGCAGGTTTTCAATTTACACTGGGTCAGTGTGTGCAATACCATCCACAATTAATTCAGCACACATCTGAGTTATACCTTTGATGCTGCAGATATAGCAGAGGAAAGCCTTATGGTTATCCTTGACCATATTTTTTCACATATCTCCCATAGCTGCTCTGTGAGAATTTTACAAGGTCTCTTATTGTCTTGTTTAGACTGGGGATGTTTGTCTCCAGTTTTGGATTTAAACTTTTGTATTTGTAAACATCAGCTTTATTCACTTACTGTATAATCAAGTAATGTCAGACATCCATCTGTATGTTTATTATTTTCATAAGGATCTTTCTTTGATCCTATCAGGTACGTCTGTGTCTATACATTTCTGTAGATGTTTATACAGGGCATCACAGTATGCCTTACTATAGTTGTCAATGTTCTCTGTGGAAAGTGGAATTTGGAAGAAGGTTAAACCATCCGTTAGGATGGTGTATTTAGCTTGGAAGATGTATTTTCAGCTGACCTCTTTTTCTAATTCTGTACCTATTGCAAATTCTAGAAAAAAACTACATTATGTTTGTATTGAAACAGTGCATGCCCTACATATGAGGGGGTTGCACTGGTCAATGCTATTTGTGAGGACTTGATCTAGAATATTACAGACACTTGTGGGGTGGTGCAGTCTTAGTTCCATGGCATATTAAAGTCCAGGAATTATTGTGTAAGTGAGTTTGGCTTCATATAAGTTTTACAATCAATGCAGTTATAGTTGAAATCATCCCTGAGTAGGTTTTTTATTCAACTTTAATAGTTGCAAGTACTTATAAATAGGCTGTGTGGCCTTTTTTGTTCATGGAAGGGGACATATAACTGGCGATAACATTAAGTTTTTTCTTAGCCACAGTAAATCAGAATTACATTAACTCCATATATGTATGTTATATAACCCCTGTAGGGGAAGAATTATCTTCATTGAAGAGAGATAATCCACCTCCTGTAGTTCCCACAACTTCAAATTGCAGTCTGAATGTGTGGAAGGCATTGTAACCTTGCAAGGCCGGATTACTTACTGCGGCCTTGAAGCAGGTTTCTGTGACTGCACAGATGTCCACCACTTCCATTGGGACAAATGCTGAGAGAGAGTGCAGTTTCTGATGTTAACTCCGACAGTTTAGCGGCATGATCCTTACTTTGTTGGAGGTATATATTTCCACACAGTAACTTCTGTTTTTGGGACCTTGCCTAATAAAGGCATTATGGTGGAGGCAAGTGCCTTAGCCAGCAAACAAAAGCCTAGAGGTGCCAGGTGAAGTCTACACTGATTTCCCCTTAGAATAACACCAGACACATAACCAATTTCAGAAGATCATTAGTTCTTTATATTTTTGTCTCATCCTAGGTGAGCTTATAATGCTGGTCAAACACAGAGACATACATACAGAGCTCAACCATGCCTGTCTCCATATATTCCCTAGAGATACTTTTCAAGTTGTGCATACCAGCATCAACTATGATGGATTAATAGTGGGGCTTGTTGTGGAGAGACTTGATTGCATGTGCGATGTGACAACTACTTGTGCCACACAGTTGACCCTAAATGTCTCATTGTTTAAGCTGTTGAGTGTCATGGGTATATGGCTCAATATGCAATCAAATATAAGGACATCCTTTGCAATAGAAAACTATTTCCTTAAGCACTTCATGGGTGAGACACTGGTGCTCCTTTTTATGTGTATTGTGTGCTTTGTGTTTAGTGTTAGGTGTACTATGCTTGTATTTTGGATGTCTCTGTTGTTTATGTAGGTTGCCAGAGAGTACCTGCACCCATGATAGTATTTCATTGATGTTGTAGTACAGGCCTGAGGCATTATATACACTGAGTCAATAAAAACATGTCAACTAGGCTAGCAGAAGAAAAAGATGGACACTGACAGCTTGTAATTTGAGGTGTGATTCTGATATCTGCATAGAGAATGAGAAAAGGATGGGAGTATGTGATATGGTGCTATTTTAGGGGCACTAACATATGGGGTGTACAGTAGGAAGTCTAGCCAAAGTGGGGTCTATAGTTTCATTGTGGAGAGATAAGATGTGACATTACTGCTTATTTAACTGAAATATGCCCAGCTATCCCAGCTATATTGAGCTGAGGAACATCTGTTCTGCTACATAGTATTGGCCGATTGCAATGGAAAATAATTGTATTGTTTTTTCTGCATCTATAACTGCAAAGAGTTAAGCTCTTTGCATACAAACAAGAGCAGAGCAGCTAAGACAATGAAACACTGTTAAAGCTCAAAATGAGACAAGAAATAGTTACTTTCAAATATATAGTCCCAGAGTACACTCCAAGCACAAGGGTAGAAAAGTGTTTTCTCACAAATCATGTATCATGATGTTTACTTATTAGCAGTTGAACTGAACTGGATTAATCCAGTGTGAATCTAATCTATGGTGCAAGCAATGCAACTGGAACAGAAAAAAAGCAGCAATTAACAGTTTGTTTGTTCATAACATTACATAGGCAACAGAGTCAAAAGCAGTACAATGTTTTCCAAAATTAATCATAGCAGCACAAAAAACTATAATTTTTCTTACAAAGTTAAAAACAGCAACTGCACATATTCCAAGACTTTCACTTCATAAAAGTGGCTTAAAACAATGGCATGATAAATGTGCATAGAACAGTGTTCCGCAGGCTGCCATAAAACACTATCTGTGTAATGTCTAGTAACAGTTCAGACACACACACACCACCTCCCCCGTTTAGTTGACTGCAGTGAGAATAGCACCCATACCTATTTAAGTAGACAGATTACAGATCACAGTACTTAACACATGCACCATGGCACACGTTTAATTGTAACAGGAATGCAGGTAATCTTAGAGTAGATGTCATCAGCAGGCCATGTGGGGGAAAAGTAGTTGGATGCCTGCTTGAAATGGATG